>NC_134792.1:50760053-50802553 GCF_046742065.1 Oratosquilla oratoria | reverse complement strand
TGTACAAACTGATTGCTGCTGTTTTACTGATTGCTTCTTCTTCTTTTCATTTGTCTGCTTTTATCATCGTGTGTCGTTTTGTGTGGTGGCACTTCACATTATGTTCATCTACAGATTTGTCTTCATTTGTCTTTGTTGGTCGTTGCCTCTTTCTTGTCTTTACCGTAGTCGTTGTGTCGTAATTGTCATTGCTGTTGTTGTTGTTCTTGTCACTGTCCCGTTGTAGTTTTTACTGTCGTGTCCAGTACAATTTTGGTCGCTGTCTCTTCAGTTGTCGGTGCTGTAGTCACTGTAGTGTTGTAATTGTCATTGCTGTTTTTGTTTTTCTTGTCGTGGCCACTGCCATTTTGGTCGTTGTCTCTTCAGTTGTCGGTACTGTAGTAGTTGTATCCTTGTATTTGTCTTGTTGTTGGTGTTGTCGTGACCACTGCCGTTTTGGCCTTTGTCTTGTCTATGTCGTTTTTGTTATCATCGTAGTCTTCGTTCTAGTGGCTGTCAGCGTTGTTGTTGTTAGTGTTGTTGTTTTTAGTGTTGCTCTTGTTAGTGCCGTTTTTTGTTTGTGTTGTTTTTGTTAGTGTTATTAGAATTGTTGTTTTTGTATTTTTGTTGTTGTTCATGTAGCCGTTGGTAATTCTGTTTACGTTTCCATATTCCTTCTTGGGGAACGAGGTAAGCTTTCTTAGTGATAAAGAAATTTTCTGAACAGTGATACATAAAAAATATGCTATTGAAAATACAAAACTTTAAAGAGACACTTTGTCGAGATAGCTTCTTTAAAACAAATCAAATCTAAAGGTTTCTCTAAACTGAACAAAATCCTTGATTCCGGAAAATCTTATATAAAAAAAAAAAAAAAAAAACGCATCCAACTCACGTGTATATGCTTCTTGCAACAAAGCTTCATTAAGCACGAAGGAAGGCGTACTAATGGAGACGAGCCTTTTTTTCGATTTTTCATTTTCCATTTACATATTGGAAGCAGCGAACTAAAATTTACGGCACGATAACTATTTTGTATTAATTTTCTTTTATTTCCGGAGCGCATGTTGCCGCCGGTACAACATTGTCAGTCGCGATATTCGAAATTAAGTTTCGTACTTCGCGATGGATCTCCGATTCGCGTTCACGCGCGTATAAACAAAACTGTTCTCGAACGTGAGAGCGACTGTGACACAAATGTATGAACACGTGCAAACACGGGTCCCTTAACGGAGCACGATGGGCGATGTCGACAGAGGTGCTCGGACAGTTATACATAGAGGGAAATAGATGTTTAGATATGAAAAAAGGACATACACGCACGCACACACACACAAACACGTACCATCTTGGCCTGCTAACTCAGGGTTCCCCGACTGCGGATGAAAAAAAAGCTTCATAACACTCCAAGTCGTCACCCGCTCCCTTGAGCAAGGACCTAGAGAGAGAGAGAGAGAGAGAGAGAGAGAGAGAGAGAGAGAGAGAGAGAGAGAGAGAGAGAGAGAGAGAGAGAGGAGAGAGAGGAGAGAGGGAGAGAGAGAGAGAGAAGAGAGAGAAGAGAGAGAGAGAAGAGAGAGGAGAGAGAGAGAAGAGGGAGGAGAGAGAGAGAAGAGGGAGAGAAGAGAAGAGGGAGAGAAGAGAGAGAGAGAAGAGAGAGGAGAGAGAGAGAGAAGAGAGAGAGAGTAAGAGTAAGAGTGAGAGTGAGAGAGACAGACAGTGTGTGTGTGTGTGTGTGTGTGTGTGTGTGTGTGTGTGTGTGTGTGTGTGTGTTAGATCATAGCATTACACAAGAATGGTGCCACACGAGTTCTGAATTCTCGTTCGGAAGGGCAATAGCTACCGATCACGAGTCCATCTCTCTCTCTCTCTCTGCCTCTCCCTCCATCTCTCTCTCTCTCCTTCCCTCCATATCTCTCTCTCCCTCTCCATCCATCTCTCTCTCTCTCTCCCTCCCTCTCTCTCCTTCTCCCTCCATCTCTCTCTCTCTCCCTCCCTCCATATCTCTCTCTCTCCCTCTCCATCCATCTCTCTCTCTCTCCATCCATTTCTCTCTTTCCCCCCTCCATCCCTCTCTCCCCCTCTCCATCTTTCATTCCCCTTCTCCCTCCATCTCTCTACCTCTCCCTCCATCTCTCTCTCCCTCTCCCTCCATCTCTCTCTCCCTCCATTCATCTCTATCTCTACATCCATCTCTCTCTCTCTATCTCTACATCTCTATCTCTCCATCTCTCTCACACAAACATAGAGGCAGAAAGGCGGATAGATACAAAGGCAAACTATGGACCGGTAAACTAACGAAGTTTACTGAAGGGCCACAACAAACAGAGACAGAGGACAGTCATGCTGCTGAAAGATATGAAAACAAACAGAAAAACAGTCGAATAACCTCGTTTCCCATCGAGGGCACCAACGCTACAAGATCATCAGCAGACTGATCGTCGTCATAACTTTCTTATCATTTTCCTAATCATAATCAATCATAATCTTAAATTAAATTCTATCCTGATTCTGATGCTAGTCCTAATCCCAGTCCTTATCCTAACCCTAATACTGATATTGATCCTAATCCTAATCACGATTATTAATCCATTATTATTAATCCATGATTATTAATCCATGATCCTAATTCATGATCCTTATCCTAACTGATTTTAATCCTAACCCTACCACTCCCCCTCTTGGAAAATGCCGTTCGATTTCGAGTTTGCGACTGCTGAATCCGACAAATTGCTTGGCGTTCCTACGCTCTTATTGCTTCCACAAGCAATTCCCGACGTCCAGCACACACATACAATACCGCATACCTCTTCCCTCGTCCAGAGACGAAGCATAACAACTATCACCAACTCCTCCTTTCACAATTATATCATTTAGCTGGCGTGGTGGCTAAGCTGCGTGGATACTTGACCGGAGAGTTGGATTAGTTTATTGATTGGATGAAAACTGTGTTGGTTATATCAATACATGGACAGTAGTCTTACTTCTCACCTAATTTGGATCTATACATTCTCTGGTGAATTAGTTCACCAAAGACAAGCTACAATGTCAAAGTGTCTATCTGGATGTCTTTCTGGGAAGCTACTCTTTGCCTATCTGTGTGTGCATCTGTCTGCCTGTGTGTGCATCTGTCTGCCTGTGTGTGCATCTGTCTGCCTGTGTGTGCATCTGTCTGCCTGTGTGTGCATCTGCCTGCCTGTGTGTGCATCTGTCTGTCTGCCTGTGCATCTGTCTCTATGTGTGTGCATCTGTTTATCTGTGTGTGCATCTGCTTGCCTGTGTGTGCATCTGCTTGTCTGTGTGTGCATCTGTCTATATGTCTGTGCGTGCATCTGTCCGTCTGTATCTGTGTATGCATCAGTCTGTGTGTGCACCTGTCTGTGTATGCATCTGTCTGCCTGCCTGTCTGTCTGTGTGTGCATCTGTGTCTGTCTGTCCATCTGCCTGTCTTTTATCTATTACACCACCTTTTGCTGCCTCACCAGCTATATGACCGTTTCTGAAACTCTCATACCACTTGTCTGTCTGTCTGTCCGCCTGGCCGATACTGTCTCCTGAAGTCATACCGGTTTCCTTCAGTTAATTCAATTTCCGCTCGTTTGTCTCCAACAAGACATTTTCTTTCTTCGCCCAAGTTTTATTTCCGAGCCCTAGATGCCTTCCTTGTCCTCCTCTTCCTCCTCCTCCTCTTCCATCTCCTTTTTCTCCTCCCCTCCTACCTCTCCCTCCTTTTCCTTTCATCATCCTCCTTCTCTTCCATCTCCACCTCCTCCTCTCCTTTCTCCACCTCCAACCTTCCTTTCCACGCTCCTCAAAGTTCTTCTGCATCCGTTAAATAACGAACTCAAGAAATAACGATTTCTGTGTTTCATAAAGAAGTTTCATCTTCCAGTTAACTTCGAGAAGACAAATGTTGTAAAAGTAATTTATATATATATATATATATATATATATATATAGTGTGTGTTTGTGTGTGTGTGTGTGAGCGCGTGCATGTGTGTTCAGTTGCAGTGAATGACCCGAGCAGTTTGGGCTCCAGGAGTAAAGATGGGAGAGGGCAAATCTATGTAGGCCTGGCATGAAAATTTGGGCACTGTATTTCAGTTCCTCATATTAGAAAATAAATAAATAAAATAAAAGTACATGATACAGAAGTGGTAGAAAAAAGGTGCGAGTCTTCAAAAAGAAATAGTGCAGGGGAATTTTTACAGTAAAATAAACATGTAAAAACAAAAAGATGTGTTTCGTGTCTGTATGTATGTATGTGTGTATATGTGTATGTATGTGTGTATGAATGTGTGTGTGTGTGTGTACTATATATATGTGTATGTATGTATGGATGTGTATGTGTGTATGTACTGTATATATGTGTATGTATGTATGGATCTGTATGCATGTGTTTATGTACTGTATATATGTGTATGTATGGATGGATGAGTATGTATTTGTGCTTATGTATGTATTTGTGTGTATGTATTTGTGTGTGTATGTGTGATATTTACGCGTACGCACGGAGATATGCACATGGGCATGTGTGTTTAGGGTATCTGAAATTAGCTTTGGTTTTATGTTTATCGCAGTCTCACTCCTTCCCTTTGTCATCTCTATTTCTCAGCCTCTTTTCTCATCCATTTTACATTTTTCATTCTTTCCTCCACTATCTCTTCTCTCGCACATTTACTAATCCTCCCTCATTTCCCCTTTTATTACTTCCATTATCTTCCACTTTCTTGCTCCCTCGTACTTCTTCCTTCTCATCCTCGCCTCTTCTCCGACGACCTTGTATGATTAGGTTAGTTATATCACAATCCTTTTTTCCTCTCCGGTGACACCTTCGCAGCGATGACGCTCTAAAGTACAACAAACATTTTGATTCAGAAGAGGCAAAGCCTCATGCAGTGAGGGTTAAGGTTGTGTCACGTAGTACTCGTACATGGGAGGAATGATCCTCCTTGTGAGTTTTTGTTCAACTGATGGTATGACTAGGTTTATATCACAATCCTTTTTTCCTCTCCGGTGACACCTTCACAGCGATGACGCTCTAAAGTACAACAAACATTTTGATTCAGAAGAGGCAAAGCCTCATGCACTGAGGGTTAAGGTTGTGTCACGTAGTACAAGGGGGCAATGATCCTCCTTGTGGATTTTTTTTTCAACTGTTGGTAGTGCCACTCACCGGCGATAATCCAAACGTCTTTATTCTTACAACCATTTCCCTAATTCTTCTTCCTCTCTTATGTCTTCCTCTTTCTCTCTCGTCCAGTCTTCTTTCTCTTCTTTCCATTCGTTTTTGCTCTCTTTCTTCTCTAATCTACTCCTCCTCCTTACCTATCTTACCTGTCTTCTTCAACGTTTCGTTTTCTTAATTCTATCCCCTTCTTCCCCTCCTCTTGATCTCCCTCTTCCTCTCCCATCTTCCCAGGCTTCTCCATCGCCCCATTTCGCCATTTCGTTAATTGCTTTACTCTGCACTTCTTCTCTTTTACCTTTTCCTTCGTTTCCTGTACCTCCCATTATCGCTCCTCTCTGTCATTCCCTCTCTTCTCCATCCCCATGATATAAGTCATATTCAATTTTACACTTCAACCTCCCCCCAATTATGCCTTTAATTAAACCACCGTTCACTCGCGAGTCATACGTTTGGCTCAACACATCCTGTGCGTGTCACATCGACAATGCAGACGAAACAAACAGACAATGGACGAAAAGAGGGGGGAACCGCTCGGGAGCCTTAACCCCTTTCATTGGCTCTCACACATACAGTATATGTTCTCTTCTGCAACATTATATTCGTGTCTGTCTCTGTCTAGCCCTCAGCGTGCCTGTGTATCTGTTTGTCTGCGAGCCTGTCTCTCTGTCTGCGTCTGTTTGTCGGTCTATGCCTTCCTGTTTATCTGTCTACATGTGTGGCTTTCTGTCTGTGTGTCTGTCTGCATTCGTACGGCTTTCTGTTCTCTCAATCACTTGTTTGTCCTATGTTCGTCTGCCTGTCTGTTCATCTGTTTCATTATATATCTGTCTACCTGTATGACTGTCTGTCCAAATGTGTCAGTCTATGCCTGTCTGCCGACCTGTCCGATTGTAGGAATGTCTGTCTGCCGGCTTGTCTTTCTGTCTGCCGGCTCGTCTTTGTCTGTCTGCTTGGCTTTGTCTGTCTGCTTGTCTTTGCATGCGTATCTCTCTGCCTACGTGCCTATCTGCCTTCTTGCGTGCCTGCCTATCTGTCAGTCAGTCAGTCAGTCCGTCCGTCTGGTTGGCTGGCTGCCTGGCTGTCTGGTTGGCTAAGCTTCCGATTGTTCTCCTGTCATGCGGAGATTTGCAGCTCGAAGAGTAATAGAATGGGAACTGTTGCTAATTCTGCCGCTGGCGGTGATCGTCACCTTATTTGTTATGGTGCGCGGCCAACGCCTTTCCTTTTGGAACGCCAGAAACATTTGTATTCTTTTCCGCGTGGTTGCTGATGGAATATACGCCATTTCTACGTTTCTTTATTACCTCATAGTTCTACTTTTTTTAGTCTAATAAAATATATTTTAGATTTTTTTTATTTGGGACTGTCAGAGTAATTCTGATAAACTAGCATTCACAAAATGTGTATGCGCGTCCTGCATGATATTTGATGATAAAAAAAAAAAAAAAAAAATCCTCCTCACAGTTGACGAGGCAGTTAATGCTTCATTGAAAATGTTTGCGATTAGCTTAATCATCACTAACCTAAGAAAAGAAATATTAATTAACTGCAATTATATGCAACAGAGACACCTGGGACTAAAAATATATGGATCGAAGGAAATTATCTGGCGTTCATAATGTGTTGTAATGACCGATGCAGAAATTGGACACATTTGGTGAATTTCCCAAGTGAGGTAGGAATACCAACCAATTCGTGAGGTTTTGTTAAATTGGGTTTGGTTATAATTTGACGATCTCAGGATAAATATTTTGGGTAAACGAGTTAGCACATTTTAAAACGCAAACAAATATTTCGATTTAAGATGTTTTAGTAATTATAATCAATTAACAACAACTAAGTTAATTTAGGTTTGATTATCTTAAAGTTGGGTGAGGTTAGACTATACTTGTTCAGGTTGAAATCTTACAAAGAATTGATGGGTGTAAATCAGACTGACTTTCTAGCCAAGACAACGCAATAATAAAGAATATTTTGGCCGTGAAAGCAACTGTACCATCATAGTTCTAGCCAGTTTTGAGAAAAAAAAAAAAAAAAAAAAATATATATATATATATATATATATATACACATCCTTGTGTCGCCATTTTCTACTACTAGAGAAAACGTAACCAAACACTTATATTGACAAGTACATTCGACTCTAACGGTTCATTTTGCGACGTAAAGGGCAGAAGATAAATCTGATAAAAAAAAATTATATTTTCATCGTTTCTCTATTTGGAAGTTTTACGATTGATGTCCTCGATGTGGAATATGTAAAAAGACATATTGATGATCGTAGAAAGACAGGGATAAAAAGGAATATCTTGGTCAATACACAGATCTAAAGAAAATGAATAGGATGCAGAGAAAGACTTTTAATTGAGATATATTTTTCGAAGACGGTACAAAAGACATCCATCTGCGACTGTGCGTTTACGTGCGCGTTAGTGTGTGTGTGTGTGTGTGTGTGTGTGTGTGTGTGTGTGTGTGTGTGTGTGTGTGTGTGTGTGTGTGTGTGATTCCCCATGGTCTTGGATCACGTATTGGACTCATGATCGACAGCTATTTCTCTTCCAGAAGAGAGCTCAGAGCTCGTATATGACCGATCTATGGGTAATGCTGTGACCTTACACGCACACACACACCCCAACTCCCCGCCCACGAGAGTTGGAGTAACGACTCGAAGCGTAGCGATACTGAAATTATTTCAGCTCTGGGCAGAATTCGAACCCAGACCGCTTCAGTGACAGTCGGGGACTACCAACCGCGCCACCGAGTCGTGTGTGTGTGTGTACGCGCACGCGCGTGATTGTATGTACGTGTGTGTCACTCTGTTGCCATTTACCTAAACAACGGATCAAGGAAGACCTCATTACTGGTCGTATAATGAACTCGACGAAGTCAACATAGATTCAAAAGAATTGGATTCAGTATCTAATAAAAACACGGGAGTAATTCTCGATTCTATTCCCAGGACGCGCGCGCGCGCACACACACACGCACACACGCACACACACACACACACACACACACACACACACAATTTCCATTCAAAAATACTTAGAATCAATACGGTGCTGATCATCATTCAAAAAGACCGTTTTTGAATTTACAATACAACCCGCGAGACGGACCTTTGATTTCATTTCACAAATACCCTCCAGACAAGAGGAGTCTTCGCTTAGATATAGAGTGTACATACATATGTAGAATGGAAAACCTTCAGCCACTATAAGCTCCCAGCAGATGTATAACGTTGCCTGGCGACATCAAGAAGGAAAAGAAAGAAAAAGGAAAGAAAAAGGAAAAAAAAAAAAAAAGAAAAAAGAAAGACGAAGTAAAAGAAAGAAAAGAAGGAAATATGGAAGGAAAAGTATGAAGAGGGAAATAAAGAAGGGAAAGAATGAAGAGGGAAATAACGAAGGGAAAAGAAAAGAAAAAATAGATAAATAAAACGAACGCTATCTTCTACGAATTAGGGGAGTCAGGAGGGAGTTCCTGAAATGAATATCAACCCCGCCAGTGGGGTGAGCAGCTAGGAAAAGACAAATTAAAGCTCATGTCACACTTTACCCATCCCAGTATCACGTGGATGACGTTTATCCCTGACCCCTGTCGCGCGGCTTGGGTTGAGGGCAATGCAGCGAGGCAAAGCACTTCTTCAGCACGATCCGACAAGCGAGGCTGGTTTACCCAACCATTTCATAGTATTTCACCCAGAAAACTATATATACGATTGACATTTCACCCGGAAAACTATATGGCTGACATTTCACCCGGCAAATATATGACTGACATTTCACCCAGAAAACTATATACGATAGATATTTCACCCAGAAAACTATATATATGATTGACATTTCACCCGGAAAACTATATGGCTGACATTTCACCCGGCAAATATATGACTGACATTTCACCCAGAAAACTATATACGATAGATATTTCACCCAGAAAACTATATATATGATTGACATTTCACCCAGAAAACTATGTATATTTTTGACATGTCACCCAGAAAACTATATATATGATTGACATTTCACCCGGAAAACTATATGGCTGACATTTCACCCGGCAAATATATGACTGACATTTCACCAAGAAAACTATATACGATAGATATTTCACCCAGAAAACTATATATATGATTGACATTTCACCCAGAAAACTAGGTATATTTTGACATGTCACCCAGAAAACTATATATATGATTGACATTTCACCCGGAAAACTATATACGATAGATATTTCACCCAGAAAACTATATACGATATATATTTCACCCAGAAAACTATATACGATAGATATTTCACCCAGAAAACTATATACGATAGATATTTCACCCGGAAAACTATATACGATTGACATTTCACCCAGAAAACTATATACGATAGATATTTCACCCAGAAAACTATATACGATAGATATTTCACCCGGAAACCTATGTACGATTGACATTTCACCCGGAAAACATGATTGATATTTCACCCGGAAAACCATATACGATCGACATTTCACCCAGAAAAGAATATACCAATGATTTATGCTAGAATTTTTTTTTTTTTTATCTTATGGATCTATGGCAGTTATGAAGGCTTCACATGTAGCCTAGACTCGTTTGGGATAGGCCAAGTAAATTGTTTCCGGCGATTGAGAATAAACACTTTCCTTCTTTCAGGCGACTCCTGCTTTATTATCATTTCAATAAAGTGTTATAAAGTCATATTTTTATGACTCGCATAAAACCTTAACCCGCAGGGGGATGGCTTTCGGAGGAAATGTTTTGAAATCATCTGCATTGACCCACAAGCCCATAAAGCTCCTTTAAAGGAACACAAAGTTTACTTCCCAAATTCCATTATAAGCACGTTGTGGATAAAAAAATTCATTTTCTTTCGTTAATATTTCACAAAAAGGTTGTCCGTTACATATTAATGAAATAAAATTAAGTTTTCATGCTGAACTTACGTAAAAATAGAATTTAAAAAGTAAAATTTTGTGTGTTCTATTAAAAGAACATTATGAACTCGTGGGTTGACCACATTACATAGGAAACAAACAGAATAGATTACTCGTTCTTGTAAAAGCAGAGTTGATCTATTCAGATGAAAAATGAGCTTCGGCCTGACCCATCTTGCTGAGTTATACCATTTGCCTGTTCATTGTGGCTTACCGCACGTGACTGAATTCAGTTAAGAGAAGCCATTCCCGGAAGGAAATACGTTATCCTCGGCATTTGTAATTGTTATATCGAACTAAGTGTTCTAATCATTATATGCACTTCATGTATATTGATTCAACGCCAAATAAAATTATTATCATTATTATTATTATTTTAGAGCAATCGACAAAGGTTTCCGATGACGTAACCGGAAGACAGCAGCCCGTTTTCTATATCATTTATAAAAGAAACTTAATGAATAAATGCAGGTAGCTGTATCGCAGAAAAAAAAAGACAAATGAACTTGTAAACAAGCAAAAAGTAAGTCGAAGACTGCTCCACATAGCTCTTTCATCCTTTTTTTTATTACCTTGCAACCACTGTGATGATTACATATACATTGGGCGAGACAAAATGATCAAAGAGTTTTATTTTGAGGAAAATGTTGGTACGAGGTACAGTGGACCCTTAAATAACAGATGCGAGTACATTCTTGGCAGTGGCAGGAAAATGTGTGGGATGAGGAGAAGAATGTTGGAATGGAGGAAGAGGAGGGGGAGAAAAGGCGAGGAGAAAAGAGAGGAAGAGGAAGAAAAAGATTAAAAAGGAATGGGAAAGGAAGGAGGAGGAGGAGGAGGAGGAAGAGAAGACCGAGAAGGAGAAGAGGAGAGAGGAATGAGGAGAAGGAAGAGATGGAGAACAAGAGAGGAACAGGAGAAGAAGGAGGAGGAAGAGGAAGAGGCGAAGTAGGAGAAGAGAGGAGGAGAATGAATAGAGGAAGGATGAGGAGATAAAGAGGAAAGAAAGAAGTGACGGAGTTAAGGGCAATGGGAGAGATGGGTAAACGGAGAAGGCAAAGGAGACGAAAGAAAAAGAAAAGAAGAGGAAGAACGAGAGAGAAAAAAAAAGAGGATGAACATGACAATGAGGATGACGATATGGAACCAGAAGAAAAATAACAAGAAAAAATGTGAAGAAAGAAAAGACGGAGCAAGAGGAAACAGAGGGGACCGGAGAGACAAAAGAGGATTATGGGCCGAACAAGAGAAAACAGAGGAGGAGGAGGAGGAGAAGCAGGAGGAATAGGTGGATGAGGAGGAGGAGAAGGAGGTGGATGATGATGATGATGATAAGGAGGAGGAGGAGGAGTAGGAGTTGAAGTAGCAGGAGTAGGTGGAGGAGTGGGAGAAGTACAGTAGGTGGAGGAGGAGGAGGTGGAGGATGAGGAGGAGAAGGAGGATAAGGATGAGGAGAAGGAGGAGGAGGAGAAGGAAGAGAATAAGGAAAAGTAGAAGTAGTAGGAGTAGGTGGAGGAGACGGAGAAGTACAGTAGGTGGATGAGGACAATGAGGAGGAGGAGGAGGAGGAGGAGGAGGAGGAGGAGGAGGAGGAGTAGTAGAAGTAGCAGGAGTGGATGAGGAGGAGAATGAGGATGAGGAATAGGAGGAGGACATTTTGTTCATTTAATGGAAGCTCCCAGTAGACAAAATATCAATGTCATATCTTAAAAACATTAAATGTCAATGTAATAATCTTGTATTGGCCTTATAGCTATGGAAGTACTTGTGGGCTATTTCCAGCCACATATGATCCACTTGTGTGCTTGCAAGACAAGCAAAAATCATTGGTACCTGTTGGATTCGAACGCGTCACCCCGAGACATCAGACTGTATCGAGAGGTCCGATTAAGTCGTTAATTTATTGGAAATTTTACCCGAGGATAATGAAGGTAGATCTCCTTCAAGTTCCCTTTAAACCAGTGATTCTTGACCCTTGGGTCGCGACCTAAAGTTAGGGTCAAGTTAGGTCACTAAGCCATTCGAATGGGTCACAAGAGATTTGTGGACTTTTTATTTCACCATTGTGATATTTCTCATGGATCATTCTTATTGATGTGCTACTTGCATTAAGAAAAATCTCTTCATATTATTCTTGTTCCTGTCACACGCTTTTACAAGCACAAGTTTTTTTCCCCTTACAAGGGAGGTAGCCAAAAAGGAAAAAGCATAAAATCATTCCCACCCATTCCATCCCTGAATACACTCCACACCCCTCCACTCAACCTCTTATCTTAGCACCTCTTGGATGACGGGTCATCCCTGCACTGATGAAGGTAAAAGCGCTGATGAAGGTAAGGGTCGCCATGGTCGATCTGGACAGGATTTTGGGTCGCAGCCAAAAATGGTTAAGAACCACCGATTTAAAGGTTAACCACATTCACGTCGTAATTGTTAAATCCTCACAATAACCTTACATATACTCTCCCAAATACCACATCCCTTGCGTCATAATGTCTTGTACAAACTCCCCAAAAAGTGGTTCCGGTACAAACACACCCTACGCGTGCCCCCAGTGCATTCTTTAGTATCGTGTCTGACAAACGAGTTTATGGTATTACGCTCCTGTTCCAAGATACGGCGGCGTCTCCAAAGGGCTCTACAGGGCAGAGGCAGAGTGGATGACCGACCCCAGATGACGTCACAATACGGCTGGTATCGCCTCGGTCGTGAAATGCGGTATTGGTCGTAAAGACACCATCAACGCTCCAATGGACTTTACATGGTGCATAAATCATCAGTAACAAGGAAAGGCTCTACAAAAAATATATATACTGGAAACACGATAAAAATTTTTTTTTTTTTTTTGGGGGTCCATTGATGATGTTCTAAGTTACGTGTTATTTCCTAATGTTATAGAGAATGTGTAGTGTATCGAGATATGTTATGTGAAAATCATTATCGTGTAGTTTACGGAAGAAATTAAGGAAACGAGATTATGGTTAC
The DNA here is from genome assembly GCF_046742065.1 of Oratosquilla oratoria. NCBI lineage: Eukaryota > Metazoa > Arthropoda > Malacostraca > Stomatopoda > Squillidae > Oratosquilla > Oratosquilla oratoria. The sequence continues at coordinate 50,789,454 of NC_134792.1, read as the reverse complement.
AACGAATATGGACAGTTCATTCCTTTAAACATTAATTTTCTTTCCCTCTCCATTTGCCTCTCCTCATTCTCTTCCCTCTCCCTCTCCTTTTCTCTCGTTTTCTTTCTCTCTCTATCCATCTATCTCACGCGAAAACACCTACCTACCTACACACACACACCTACACGCACACACAAACACACCTACACACACAAACTCACTTTAATTTTCCTTAGTCGAGCAATTTCTGAGAACGAGAAAAGTATCACATCCAGACCGTGACTACTTGATCACATAAACGAGGTTATTCATGGCTGAGAAGAGTGTTTGCTCCTTATCACTGGTAAGTGTTGACGGAAGTTATAGAGTCAGTGAATTTTTCATTCGAATTGTATATTGAAATAAACACTATAATATCAAACAAGGAAACACGCACGCGCACGCACACACACACGAGCTCTCTTCCGGGAGGGAAATAACTGTCGATCACGAGTCTAACACGTGATCCAAAAGACACAGGTGAATACACACACACACACACAGTAATACAGATGTAAGAAAACTTTATCGTAATCCACCGCAAAATCCGGCAAGGGAAAATACAATCAATAATATATTACACCAAATTTTTCCAACCAATGATAAAATGTTGAATACATACATACTCTCAACAACAACAAGGTATAGTATTGCTTAAGCCTATTTCAAGTGATACATGTATGTATGCTTACATGCATGTTAGGGATGCATAAATGTGTGTATATATGTATATCTATTACATATATTTATGCGTTTATGCCTTTTCGGTGCTTGCTTTGTTTTTGAAAGCGAACATATAAATCTGTGATATAAATTTGTTGAAGTTACAGATATGAAAATTTTATTATATTTATCGTACAAGTGCATTTTGTATGTTAGTAATTGGCACATAATTGAGTTGGGAACTGAATTGATTGTATTGAAGGCTGCAATTATGTTACATTTATTATGTGTATTTTTACTTTGATGTTATATTTTTCTTAATATGTTCATAATTCTCGACCCACCTCGTTCTTCCTTAATACACAATTTTAAACGTAATACACTATTTTAAACGTAAAGAGAGTGACCGTTTCAATAGGGCTTCATAAGTGACGTTGTTGTTCCGGTTTTTAAGATGCTACACTTTTCAGTGTATTTACTTTTAAATATTTTTCTTAATATATTCATAATTCTTGACCCACTTCGTTCTTCCTGCATACGGATGCCATCACATAACTTTAACGTAAAGAGGGTGCGTGATGTGACCGTTTCAATAGGGCATCATAAGTGACGTTGTTCTGGTTTTCAAAATGCTACACTTTTCAGTGTATTTACTTTTAAATATTTTTCTTAATATATTCATAATTCTTGACCCACTTCGTTCTTCCTGCATACGGATGCCATCACATAACTTTAACGTAAAGAGGGTGCGTGATGTGACCGTTTCAATAGGGCATCATAAGTGACGTTGTTGTTCCGGTTGTTAACCTTTATGGGATATTTATGGTATGTTTGACGAGTCCTGCGGCTTTGTTTGCAAACATTCAGCCCTGTTATGACGTCATTCGACTTCCTTGTCTTGGAGCAGTCTGGTGAGGAGCCAGCGGCCCGGGGAGTTTTGCATGTCGTTAAAGAGGTCTTCTTTCTAAACTAGGTTCAATGTTGGTGGGCTGTAAGTGACGCTTTTATCGTCTAGTTTCATACACTCGTGAATTTTAATGATTACACTTTTTTTCTTATGTTCTTCTGTTTAACATATTCTGTTAATACGAGACAGAAACTGCGCAGATTTTATCAGATTCAAGTAGGGTTTATATTTTGTTCTGTCATTCGTATTCTCTTCATTTCAATAACACATTATATCATGACTATAGTACGTTATACTCAGGTTCACAGAACGTATAGAAACATTTAAGCGGTGTGATCCGTCACTACCAATTAATTTGATCTTTCTCTAAAAGAAAAAAAACGGAGAAGATATAATACACGAAAAAAGATTAATAAAGAAGTAAACAAGGAAACAAATCAATCAAATCAATACAAACTATACAAATATGAAAATAATGAAAAACGAAAATGAACAATTAGATGAAAAACTAAAACTACGATACATAAATGAATACATAAATAAATGAACATATAGATTAATAGATTAACATATAAATAAACAAGAAAAAATAGAGATAAACAGTTAACAATGATAAATAAAGATAAATACACAAATAAATATGCAAATAAATAAACCAAAAGGTAATTTGACAACTAATTAATAAACAAGTAAACAAGTATACATACAATTAAAAGAAATATCAATAGGAAGTGGAAGTGCCTTTGGCTGCCATAAAGCCAGTTACGTTCCCCCGAGAACGCGTTTAGGCAATCCAACGTAATCTACAAAGTATTTTTGTTTCCAGTATCATACGTTGGCTTTCTCACTTTCTCCGCCTAATTTGGGATCTATCCTGAATCCCTCTTGCATTCTCTGAAATGCATTTTTCTTGTCTTTCCCTACATCATAAAAGGCTATTAGTATGAGTCGTATAGCCTCACAGCTATAATGATTTAGTAATAATGAAAATATATCTAATACAAACCTCTTATATTAGGCTTTATATCAATGATACGATTGCGAGATAAAGTCTATGTTTTAATAAGCTAATCGATAGTTCTAAAGAGTTCGATTAAACTGTATTGGCAGAGTGTATGGTAGAAGCAATGTGTAGTGGAAACTAGATATTGATAATAACTTCATTTGCAACAGCCATTTTGTTCATAAAACAATTACACACATCTCTATGTCCTTTATATCAGTTGGAGGGCTCATTTTGTTTGTATACCCTCGTTTGCTTTTCAAGAAGCTCGTTACACACTTCTCATAATGAATCTCTTGAAACAACGACTCACTTAGGGACTTTACACTGAGTACAGTCAAATGATCTTAATCATGTCGATGGTCACTATAATGAGACATTTAACAGAACATTCTTTTAGCTAATGCTATACGATTTTATTCGGATATGGGAACATCACAAAATGAAGTGATAACACTTTCCTTGCAATCTAAGACACCCAGATGTTATTCTGGCTTCCATCTATCAAACACTCAAGCAAAGTGTGGATAGTGTCAGAAGCTACATTTGCAACAACTAAACTTCAGTGCGTAAGACTTAACCAATATGACTGTTTTCTTATGATCATTATGCATAGACTTAACCAATATGACTGTTTTCTTATTATCATTATGCATATACATACACCTATGTATAAATATACTTACATAAAATACTTGCATATACATGCATTGTTTGCTGGTTACCACTAAAGAAAAGATGAAAGACAAAATTCCCAACCTCGATAATCTATCTCTTGCTAAATTATTCTATTTAGCAGAGGTTTATTGGTACTTTGAATGTCAACCATTCATTGCTGTAATTCCAGTAACGTTTTCTTACATGTCGTAGTGATAGTGTAATTTGTACGACCGCTGCTCCGTCCACCATCAAGTGAGCCCTCAGGAGCCAAAAGAAGCCAGATGGTCCCGCGCGGGTCTTCACGTCACGTCCGTTGCGACCAATTAGTTCTCGATGATTCCATCCACGCTCCGACAACAGGACAACTCGCCACCTCCCTCCTCTCACCTCCACTCACCCTTTCTATTTTTTTCCCCTTCCTCTCCTGTTCAACCCCAAATTGGACAGGTGCGTGGAAGGGGTAGTGGGACGTTAATTGAGAATAATGAGGCGTTGCCATAGCGTTTATATAGGTAGTTTAGGGGAGAAAATCGAGAGGTGTTCCAGTGAATTTTCTTTTGAAATTACTGATGTGCGTGTCAAGGGTGGCTGGCTCTATCCTCTGTGGTTGCCAGTCATTAGATGGTCAAAATTCCGTGCAATAGGATACTATAGTTTATCGCATCAATTGTAACTGCTTTTTGATACGCTTATACAAGAGTTGTACGTCAGTAAACGTGCACAGTCATAAGAAATGCATGTAATTCTAAGTTATTGTGAGGCTGTGCTCTGCAGAACATAAGGCATTTTTTCATTGCTCTCGTTCTCCTTTTTTAAGGAAGCCTCTTGCCCTAATGGTTTAGAAGTACTTTAGAGCCATGACGGCACTCTTGGATGTGATGAATGCTTACGATAAACACCTGAAGGAGGATGTCTGATAGATACTTCTATTGGTGATAAGAACATCAGGAGAGATACCATGGCTCCTGATGTTAGTTTCCAAAGTTGGTAATTCTTTTGATGTCAGCTCAGCTTATATCACTGATCAGAAATAATGTCCACTGGAACCATTTATAGTCGCAAATTCAGACTCTACTCTCTTGGTTATAAACTTCCATAATTAAACGGCCTTGGAAGAGGCTGCAGTATAATTTTCCATCAATGTTGTAGTCGCAGATTTTGACTACAACACATTCTTCTTGGCATCATTTTTCTTTTATATAATTTTTGTCTCCAGTTCTGGATCTCGGTAACAAACGGCAGTTCACAAGTGGTATTTATAAAAGCTTTGGTTTTTAGAGTCCCCTTAAAGTGTATATATACTCGTAAAGTCAAGAACACCCAAGGCTGGCCAAGGAGTAACGACATCTATCAAAGAACGTTTCAATTCAATACGAGATAACCGTCAAATGCAAGTTCAGCCTTTCTGCTGGGATCATAATGAAATACAAATAAATAAATAAATTAACAAATAAACAAAATATTGTATCACGACTACAGGAATAAAATATTTCAGTCTTGTTATAACACCAAGGTGTGTTCACTTCAAACGTAGCCTATTCATTCCAAGAACTACTATAACAAACTAGAATTATTAACATTATCCTAATAAATTCTAAATTGTGAAAAGCGAGATACATACTTGTAAATGCCAGTAGACCATAAGTGTTTTTGACGGTATAATAAAATTAACATCACTTAAATTAAATGACGGAAAGATATTTTAGCGACAGCATTGCTTCAGGTATTGCTAACATCAATTCTGAATCCTACTTATTTCTCTCCTATAAAAACACGAGGTTAACTATGAGCTAGATTATTTCCAGTCCACAGTTAACCTCAAGAACTGCGCGATGCGTGTAACTATTCAGGCCATGGTTATTTTGATATATGTATACGTAAACCTTAAGTGAATCGCTAGTAACAGCACATGTGAGCCAAATTATTTTCAGACAGTCGCAGCAGGGTTCGAGCAACAAGGAAAACTGTCGGAAAATACTTTGATGTATATGTACATATGCATATTATATATTATATATATATATATATATATATATATATATATATATATATATATATATATATATATATATATTTCAGGATCAGGGTCAGGATGGCGTGATGGTACGATTCTCGTCTTGTAAGACGCAAGCCGCTCAGGCGGGAGTTCGAATCCCAGCAGATGAGTTTATTTCCATATTATATATATATATATATATATATATATATATATTATATATGTGTATACATGTGTGTGTGTGTGTGTGTGTGTGTGTAAGTATTTACGTAAGTATATATATACATTTGTATGTATATGCATAATGATCATAAGAACGGTCACACTGGTCAAGTCTCACGCACCGAAATTTAGTTGTTGCAGATGTACCCTCTGACACTATCAACCTTGCAGATGTCCTGCGAAAACTTTATAGAATTATTTTGGTTTCAAGAATTTTTTTTGAAACACGCAGGTTGCCTCTAATAACTGTTATTGCATACAGGTAATAACCTGCAATTTGCATATCACCCTGACGTGCGGCTCTAATTGCATCTTGCGCCAATCACGAGATCCTACCTACACGAAAAAACCGCAGCAGAGTCAAACACTAGATGTTGAGCCGTATGTACTCTACGCGTGTTGTACTGACGACAGAAGCAGGTAAGAGATAAGTCTTACTGTAATATACACGCACACACAGAAATTCATATTACAAAAATCACTCGTTCCATCATTTACACACACATACGCCTTACTGTAATATACACGCACACACATAAATTCATATTACAAAAATCACTCGTTCCATCATTTATACACACACATGAGCCTTACTGTAATATACAGTGCACGCACACACACAAATTCATATTACAAAAATCACTCGTTCCATCATTTACACACACACATAAGCCTTACTGTAATATACACGCACACACATAAATTCATATTACAAAAATAACTCGTTCTATCATTTATACACATACTGTAATATACTGTAATATACACGCATACACATAAATTCATATCACAAAAATCACTCGTTCCATCATTTACACATACACATAAGCCTTCTGTAATATACACGCACACACATAAATTCATATTACAAAAATCACTCGTTCCATCATTTACTCACACATGCACATACACATCTACACACAGAAACACACAAATCAAAAAATGAATGTATTTTCTTACATAACCACGAATTACAATCGGACTTGAATTTCGCAACTACAGTAGAAAAAAGTGTAGGTTGTTATTTATATAGTGTGATAGACATACGAGTATTATAATAGCGTACAAACTGGAACTCGACCCATGGAACGAGAAAGATTGAGGGTATGCATTTACCAAGAAGCTAAATCTAAAAGAAGTAACGATGAGCACATTCTACTCGACATGTTATGTATGGCGATCAGTCATGTAACTTTAATTCAGGTGAATTGGCTGGATGTCTAAAGGCTCATTATGCTGTTTAAGGGACCCGACTATACAATGGTAACATAGGAAGAGTGACAGAGAAAAGGACATTATTATTATTATTATTTGTCTGATAAACCATTATCTTACTTTAATAGCTCCAAAAGTAAAGTTGATCGTGACTTATGTACAGAGAAGTGATTATAAAAAAAACATGAAACGTAAGGGCAATAGCAACAATAATAGATGGAAACAAAGGAAAATAGATGGGATTTTAAGTACACTACTTATATGACAATAAAAGTAATACAATTTTATATATCAATACTATGATGATTGATGCGATCAGAAGAAGTACACTTTGCAGCACGGAACAAAGTAGTGGTGGTAAGCGATACTAGTAAGAGCAGTTGTTATTGTTCAAAGAGCAGTTGTTATTGTTCAAAGAGCAGTTGTTATTGTTCAAAGAGCAGTTGTTATTGTTCAAAAAGCAGTTGTTATTGTTCAAAGAGCAGTTGTTATTGTTCGAAGAGCAGTTGTTGTTCGAAGAGCAGTTGTTATTGTTCGAAGAGCAGTTGTTATTGTTCGAAAAGCAGTTGTTATTGTTCAAGTAGCGGTGATACTAGTAGGAGATCAGAGTTTGCAAATTAAACAATTAGTGTACGATAGCACTGACAATAATGAAAGTATTCTTAGATTGTGATGTACGTATGGATGGGAACATTATGACAGATATAGGTCACAGCATGAGGAACTCGTTTAAATAAAAATAAAAAAAATCGTAAATTTTCCGTTTGCTTCAACTAGGAGAGGGAGAGGGAGAGAGAGAGAGAGAGAGAGAGAGAGAGAGAGAGAGAGAGAGAGAGAGAGAGAGAGAGAGAGAGAGAGAGAGAGAGAGAGAGAGAGAGAGAGAGAGAGAGAGAGAGAGAGAGAGAGAGAGAGAGAGAGAGAGAATTCCCCGTGAATCAAACAAGCCTGAACAGTCGTTATAGCATAAAATAAAAACACCTACAATTTGACAACAACAATAATAATAAATAATAAACGCACCTTTAAGTACAAAGCCCTTCTATCAGATCTAATAAAGAAGCCTAAAGAGCGACTCAACATCTCGCAAAATTGATTCCGGTCTCACTTGATCAACTTCAACTCCTTCAATCCGCACGAGCGAGTCCTTTAGAAGACTTGGCTTTGGCTGACGTCAATCGCATCCGGCAGCGAGGTCAGAACAAATCGAGACCAAGATCGAACGAAATTCCATTTCAGCCCTCATGTGCCCCTCAAATATATATATATATATATATATATATATATATATATATATATGTGTGTGTGTGTGTGTGTGTGTGTGTGTGTGTGTGTGTGTGTGTGTGTGTGTGTGTGTGTGTGTGTGTGATTCACCATGGTCTTACATCACGTGTGGGACTCGTGATCGACAGCTACTTGTGTGTGTGTGTGTGTGTGTGTGTGTGTGTGTGTGTGTGTGTGTGTGTGTGTGTGTGTGTGTGTGTGTGTGTGTGCGCGTGTGTGTGTTTGTATTAATGAAGCTGTTTTATTCGCCTGACCGGAGTTCGACTTTCATTTGGAAACTTCATGGCGAATACACGAGGGCAAACTACATAGAACACATATACATACACCAATAATTAATCAATAACCCATAGCAACAACAGTTAAAGGTCAGCCACAAGCCAGACAACAGGACCGAATACAAAACACACCAAAATACTATTCACCACAGAACATTAAACTAGTCACCTGACTGACGACCAACAGTCGGGGTCAGTTACGGATGAAACTAATCCCACACAACCGAGGGTTAAATCCACTATTCACCTGAGACGGACAAAACACAACTTGTTACCGGATAACGGTAAGGTGCTTACGAGACACGCGTCGCTGGGTCCACATCGCACCAAATCCTCCCAGTGTGATACAGATCGAGCGTTCTTTGCGGCCCGGCACGTCGAGTGCGTTAAAGCCGCCATCAGGCGAGCATGATGGTGCATTCGTCAACAACAATGCCCAATGGGACCGTGCGAACGCAACAACAGCAACGGGGATGGAAGGGGAGAGGAGGGCAGGTGGGAATAGAGTTAGAGAGAGCGAGGTAGATATACACATACAATGTGCATGTATCAGTATTATACAGTGATGCAAACATATTCGCATGTTTGCATACACATGAATATATACTTATATAGCCATACAAATATATTTACACAAAAATATGATTTACACACACATTTATATACACTATACATTATGTATGTATATATATATATATATATATATATATATATATATATAATGTGTGTGTGTGTGTGTGTAGAAATGGAAAAATATGAATATGAATAGATACACAAGAAAACACCATCCCACTCCCACGCAGTGGGAAGCGAGAAACCCCTGGTAGGGCAACACACTCACACACACACACACACAATATATATATATATATATATATATATATATATATATATATATATATATATATATATATATATATACCTCGTGGCGCTGTGGTTAGAGTTCTCGCCTGCCACTACGGCAGTCTGGGTTCGAATCACGCCCAGGGCTGAAAATTTCAGTATTGCTGCGCTGCGGGGTGTTACTCCAACTCTCGTGGGCGGGTAGTTAGATGTGTGTGTACGTGTAAGGTCACAGTATTACCCATAGATCGGTCATACGAGCTCAGAGCTCTCATTCGGGAGGTTAATAACTGTCGATCACGAGTCCAACACGTGATCCAAGACCATGGTGAATCGCACACATACACAATGAACAAGTAAATAGATTGATAAGTAATAAGCAAATAAATATATAAACAATAGATAAATGTATTAATAAATGGGTGTATAAATAAAGTAGGCAGGTTGCGAAATAGACGGCAGAACAGATAGGCAGACCAACAGGCAGACAGACAGACGAGGGCAAAGAAATAGAGACATAGGCAGACAGACAGACAAGGACAGAGAAACAGACACACAGGCCGACTAAAGGTCGTTTCCCCAGACCTACACAAGACTAACTTGTGAACGAGTCTCTAATGGGATTAGTCGACGCCTGCGACCGTCGAAGGCTTCTTTGAGCCGAATAAAATCGTCTAGTGGCTGCCACAATTAGATCTTATCAAGGGACTAGAGTGGTGCACAGATTGAAAAGTGACAACGGGAATGTGCAGAGTCATTTGAGGTCAGATTAGGGCAAGAATAACTTTCCCCCCTCTCCCTCCCTATCCCCCGTTCCCCTTTCCTTTTGTCTCCTCTCGTCCTGTCCATGTGCTTTCCCTCCCCATCCCTATCCCAGCGTTTCTCTCTCTCTCTTCCCTTTCCTCCCCCTCCCCCCCCTTCTTCCTCTCATTTCCTCCTCTCCTGTTTCCTTCCCCCTCTCTTTCCCCACCCCCCTTCCTTTTCTCTCAGCTCTCTCTATCCATGGGCATTCTCTCTCTCTCTCTCTCCCCCTATCCCCCTACATCTCTCCCTCTTCCCTTTCCTCCTCCTCCTCCTTTCCCTCCCTCTCCCTCCTCCTCTCATTCCCCCCTCCCTCTTTCCCCGTTCCCCTTCCTCTCATTTCATCCTATCCACGTTCATTCCCTCCCCACCCCCCTGGTCCTCTTCTCCTCCTCCTCTTCCTCTCGTTTCCCCTCCACCGTTTCCTCCCCTTCCTTCACCTCCCCCTCCACCTGGTTCGCCGGGCCTCTGGCCACGTTACTCTGCTCCCTCTCGAGGACGGACCAGACTTGGCCACTTGTTAAGTGCAACTCGAGGCCATCAAGGTCGAGGTCAGCTGATGCAGGAAGGAAATCTTTACGCAGAACGGCCCTAATTTCGCCGGGCGATGCAAGACGAGGAGGCGAGGGCTACGTTGGACCAACTCCGTCTTTGGCAAAAGTCTGATTTTTAAGCTGGCCAAGAAGCTTCTCCCGTTCTTAGCTGCAGGTGATTTGCTCCGGCAAAAGTTGGTTTCACTGTTGCAATATTTCAGTATATCATGATAGTTATCACCAGTGATATCTGCGAGATCTGTTAGCAGCCCAGGATACCACAAAGCTGTCGTCGAACTTTGGAATCTGGCCGTACAGTCGTGGTCAGAAGCTCCGAGTTGTCTACTATTTTTGTTATGCAAATATAACATCTGTTGTTAATTACTTGGCATATCCTTGAATAAAGTATCTACTCCATAATCTAAGGTATTTCTTTGAAAATATGACAGACTGCAACAAATCGTTATGCATGTTATTGTACAGAAGGCAATCGTTCTTGTATATATATTCTTGGTTCCTGCCAGTTTCTATTCAGCTCGGGGAAACCTTTCTATATATTTAAGAACTATATACTATATCTATTAAATCGCAAACAACGGAAATTGTTCCCTATCACTGGGCGATTTCATTCAGATAAAGATCCCTTTCCAAGGCCGTTCAAGGCACACTGATAGACGGAGAACAAATTTCTACCGTTTATTCAATCGAGATAGTATATACCTCTTAAATATATACAAAGGTTTCACAGAGCTGAATAGAAACGCCTGGCAGGAGCCAAGAATACATATACTCGCCCAAGTCCTTTACTAATTTGCGTTGAATTTCGCATTCTTGCTCGCTAACAACAAGAACTCCGAGTTGACCCTAACTGCCATTTGCCCCGGCTGTCCAAACACACTGGCGGCAACTGAGATCCTCCTGGCGTATGTTCCTCGCACCAATGTCTTGAGTAACCGTAAACATTTAAGCTTTATTTACGCCCTTGGGTCGCGACCGCCAAGCCATTTGAAAGGGTCACCAAGGATTTGTGGACTTGTTATTATTCCCCCAATATTCCTTTCAAAATATTAATACCGAGTGTAAATTTCCTAAGTCGTTATTATCTAAGGTTAAGCAAAACAGCGAGACAGACAATTTAACTGTGGTGAAGAAAGAAAAAACTACCAACATCTACTCTTGCCTTTTAAGTGTTCATGAAGGGAAGGGCCGCCATGGTGGTAGATCTAGACGGGATTTTGGGTTGCACCCCCCCCCCCCAAAAAAAAAAAATATATATATATATATATATATATATAATAATACTAATACTAATGATAAATGAAATAAAAATAATAATAAATAGAATAAAAGATAATAATAAAAAATAATGAAAAATAAATAAAAATAAATAAATAATAGCAAATAAATACATAAATAAATAATACATAATAATAACAAATAGAAATAAATCTAGATAATAATAATAATAATAAATTTAGAACCATTTACTTGAACCCATGCGATAGGGGTACAAGAATAGCTTGACATGCCGGGGGGCTTGATAGAGAAGTCTCAAGAGTCCGTTTCTATCACATTATCAATCTTCTAGTGAAAACAACGACACTTTTTTGGCGCAATCTTTTTTAAAGAACAACAGTGATTCGATGATCAATACAGTGTTCTTGCACGTTCACGAACCTTATAAATTATGTTCTGGCTAATGCAGATGATTACATTCAGCTTAAGGAAAAGATAAAATAAAAATAAAAATAAAATAAATAAAAACAAATAAAACAGATGTGAAAGTGTTGAACCCGACTTGCTCATCACTACCACTACCATATTCATCGTCATCATCAATAACACCATCGTCATCAATATCACCATCGTCATCAATATCACCATCATTATCAATATCACCATCATCATCAATATCAATCATCAATATCATCACCACCACTACCATATTCATCGCTATCATCATCAATATCACCATCATCATAAATATCACCTCATCAATACCATTATCACCATTCTGGCCCAGCGGTCCCCAAAGACGAATTTGTCAGCGCAAGACACCATAAATCAAAGTGAAAACTGTACCGTAGCTGATCGCGGTCATCGATCACGAGTCGCGAGGAGCTGAACCTCCCCCACCCCCCACCCATCGGGGCAACAACATAAGAGTCTCGAGTAGTTCAGAGGGCAGATAGTTACGTCAAGTTTGTTCATCGGGTAACCTATGCCACAACGAGTCAGAGGTATGGGGAACAGGGAAATTTTGTGTGATGTTTTTGTACACGTTTTTCATATATGTATATATATATATATATATATATATATATATATATATATGTATGTATGTACAACACTGAATGGGTCCCAGTGAACAGATGTACATTTTTGATCAACCACAATACACTTTAATTCTAAGCCATCAACATCGAGAGACTCGCAGAGGCCAACATGCATAAATTGAAACGTGGTACGGCCAAGGACTCGAACCCAGGCTAGCACGTGACAAGTGTGTGTGTGTATGTGTGTGTGTGTGTATGTGTGTGTGTGTGTATGTGTGTGTGTATGTGTGTGTAAAAAAACATATGTTTATACATACATTAACAGAACTTTTTATGACTAGTGAAGTCAGAGAACACTGGGAGAACATGTGTCTCCCGACGAAAAACTTTGGACAAGTGTCTCTCTTTACAACGACAGACAATTCTTTTTAGCTCAAGTGTCCTCCTTCCTACATCAAATGGGTTAAAACTATTTTCATAAAACACTTTATCATGGATAGACACAGCACGGAAGGGGATTTTAGTCCGATGGGGGACCGAATTAAAACTCACAGGCACATACACCACAAATATATCCACAGCCACCTTCCCATATACACACATACCCACAAACGCCCCCAAGCCCACACCCACACACCCACACCGACTTGCTGGTGTAGTAGTACCATACTCGCCTGCTGACTCTGCGGTCAGAGTTCGGTCGGCGCCCAGGACTGAAAAAGTGTCACAGCAAGCTAGTACCTCGTTCTGTTGGGCAAGGAACCCCATTACTAAGAAAACAAATCACTATTATTATTATTATTATTATTATGGCTGTTGTTACAGATGCATTTAGAAACATAAAAGTTGGTAGAACTATTTTGGCCATTCACAACAACAACAATGGTAGAACTATTATAGTCATTCACAACAACAACAATGGTAGAACTATTTTAGTCATTCACAACAACAACAATGGTAGAACTATTTTGGCCATTCACAACAACAATGGCAGAACTATTTTGGCCATTCACAACAATAACAATGGTAGAATTATTTTGGCCACTCACAACAACAGCAACAATGGTAGAACTATTTTGGCCACTCACAACAACAGCAACAATGGTAGAACTATCTTGGCCATTCACCACAACAACAATTTGAGGATAAGCACCTCCAGTACCCAATCGCCAACATGGGTAACAAGAGGAACACAACAGAAGCAACAATACCCACAGCAGGTACAAAACATAACCCCTCTACCTCCCACCACCACTTCCACTATCCATCCGTCCACCAATCACTTCAAGGTTTCATTCGCAAGCGGCACTCTGATTGGTCAACTGGAATATCATTCTATTAGCGAGATGAATGCGTCACCAGGGGACTGAATGATTAATGATGACTTGTTTTAAAACAAAAAAATCCATTCAGTTTTTAACCATTTTTCGCGTTTAGATCATTTTTCCAGCAAGCGTACGTTTTCCCGCGTTTTATTCGAGTCTTTTTTCTACAGTAATGAGTTGGAGTTTTAGTCATTTTTTTTTTCAGGACAACAGTAAATCTACTTTGTGTGTTGCCAAGATTATCGAATTTCATTGATGCATCCTCTGAAACGGCGTATTTAACCAACCCACATGTACAGGTTTTCAGTTTGTTGATTAAATTTTCAATATTGACACCATTTACGATTACTCTGGTTATAAGAATTCCAAAGTACGCAAACATGTACGAGTAATAAGAACACTGAAATTGGATGGATACAGTATAGCTATAGAAGACAAGGGACAAACAACGATGGTAAATATTGACGGAGTAAAAAATAAATACAATAAAAAAAAGACAGGACAAACAAAGTGTCAAAAGTGACAAGAAATTGAAGAGAGATGTGAAAAATAAAACAAAAATAAACAAATAAAATAAAGAACAAATATTCAAACAATATCGACACAGGTATGAGGACAACACACAAACAAAAAACAAAGAAACAAGAAAAAACAACATAAAAAAGAAACAATTAAGAGGATACAAAGCATAAAATAAGACTTGGAAATTCGCACAGGGAGCAGTAGCTAGGGAAAAAAATCAAACAAAAACTAATGAATAAAATAAAGAAATTTTGCAACACAAAGACCTGCATGTAAGAATGTGAACTGACATGTGCACATATAAAAGACAAGCGATACATAGAGACGATATGAAGAAACGTCACGAGAAGTTCTCACACATCATATGGGTCTAGTTCAGAGTTTTCTTTTTCCACCTTCATCAACTTGTCACAATGTCTCAACATATATATATATATATATATATATATATAATATATATTTGATTTTGGTAGTCCTTCGTAGACAAAGATGAAGTCTTATCCTTTAGGTGACTAGTAAAGACAGTGAAGTTTTATCTGCATCTGGTCATGGTCTAGTTTCGTTTGTTAATATATACTAGAAGTTGTTTTCCCTCTTATGTCCTTATATGGGAGGTAGACAACCCAAGTAAGCACCCACCCATCCCAAACCCATTCAAGACCCATTGTTGTCCCTTATATTTTAGCTCCTCCTGGATGAAGGGTCATTTCTCTTATGTGCCCACTGCCTGGGTCAGATGCAATGCAGCAAGACACAGTACAAAAGTCCCGAGTGAACTTTCTGGTCATCTTTCCCTGTCTTTTCCAATCGCCCCAGGAGTACTAACCCCGAAGTACAGCGATGTGGCCAAAGCTTCCAAGCGTCAAGACGGGTTAATCTAACGATGTATCAGATGCCATCCCTCACGACGACGATAACAAAGGGTGAAGAGGGCCAGGTCCCGTCCGTCGTCTACTCGTTACATCATCTCCTTAAAGCTACGACACGTCGACGTCGTCTAGTACGTAACAGAGCGCCCGTGCCTACGCGTCACACGTCGATTTCTAAAGTGGTCCTCTGGATCAAATTCACAGACATGTCTTAGTTCCCGTGAACATCCCGAGGTGGAGGAATGGGGGAAAAGAGAATAAAGGTTGGGGATGAATAGGAGGAAGTGCGAGAGAATGACATTTTGAAGGGGTCCATAGCCTCTTACGAGGTCAATATTCATTAACAATGACTATATCGTTCTCCTTCCTTCAGTAACTACCATAACTTCTGTGCTTCCTTAGCCGACTGAAAACCATCTAGAAGCTTTTTCTTTTTAGAAGTTCTAGCATCAACCTGAGACACGGTCAATACAAATTAAATAATTACAAAGTTGTCCGTAAATATCTAATGTGTAGGGTACCTCTTGAGGATGGAACCAAAGACGGAGAAAGAAGAATGGCGAAGTATGAATTATAAGGGATGAAAGAGGAAAAGTACGTCCAAAGCCGCCGGAGCGCCTTTGTTCGATGGGCGGATTGCGTGCGGTTAAAGCATGACGTCATTGTCCATATGTACCAGGTGACAGAGTACTCTGACGCACGCTGGAGATGAATAGCATAGGAGACGGTAAAAACAGATTGGATGAGGGTCGAGTTCTTTTCACTGGCATTCGTAATTCTGTACGTTTGTCCCGCCTACCACGCCAGGCGATTTTTACAAAGGATTACAAAGGCGGAGCATGCCGACAGACCTTTTGGTTCATATCAAGGTCGGATGCGAAAAAATAATAATGATAAATAAATAAATAAATAAAAACTATAAAGTAAATAATAATGAATCAAATAAATGCATAGGTATAGTTAAATAATAAACAAACAGGTAAATAGTAAATAATAATAAATTCACATGTAACTAATAATAAATGAGAATCAAGCAAATAATAATAAACAGACAAATGATAACAAAACAAATAAACAAGAAAGAAAGATTCGGTCAATTAACCTTTTCACTGTTATTTCTACTCACGGGTCCGATGAAGGTTTAAACGAAGCTGAGGTAGACTGGTTTGATTTATCTTCGGAGAGTGAAATAAACATAATATTCATTCTCTGCTACGTGTAATATAACCTGTGCGATACGGTTTACAGGGAGTAGATACCGGAAGAAACTAGGCCATGGAGTTACAGGGAGTTATAATTTCCTCGAGGAGTCACGTGCAAACCAAGGATCTAGCGAGGCAGAAATTGTGTGTGAAGGAGTCAACTGAGTGTAGAGTCCAAGTGGAGTAGTAGATACTCAAGGAGTCACGTGGAGTGATGGACTCCAATATACGGGGAACAATGCCAAGGCGAGGGAGTTGCGCGCTGGGAGTGCGGAGTGATACAGATCCCTCCCTCCTCGTGGAGTATTGATGCGAAGGCTGGGAAACGTGAAGAGAACACAGAGTGGAAACCTCTTGGAGTCTGAGGAGTTCTCTGTCCAAGGAGGGGGAGTGGGTGGAGGCGATTAACAAGTCGGGGAGTGGAGGGAGTACAGCAGTGGGGAGTGGAGGGCCCTTGGGAAGGCGATACGCTTCCTCGTGTGAGCTAGATCGGAGGGAGGGAGTGCTTGGAGTGTTTGGAGTGGTTGGAGGGGAGATAAGAGGCACGGAGGATGAGGTAATGCACATACACAGAGGTTACATGGGGTTATGGGGAGTGGTCAGGTGTATCTTGGAAGAGGTCGAGGGAATCAAGTCAATGGCTGAGGAATAAAAGTCGGAGACGTGAGGCAACGGCTTTCCAGGATCTGCAATTGTTGGGGGAATAGACAGATCTTCAGAAGAAAGAATGATAGATGGATATATTATATATATATATATATATATATATATATATGTATATATATATATATGTTTATATATATATATATATATATATATATATAGGGAGAGAGAGAGAGAGAAAGAGAGAGAGAGAGAGAGACAGGGAGAGATGGAGGGAGGGAGAGATGGAGGGAGGGAGAGAGGGTGGGAGAGTGGGAGAGAGACAGAGACAAGGAGAGAGGGATAGACAGATATAGAGACACAGAGGGAGATAGATATAGAGAAACAGATATAGAGAGTGGGACAGAGAGAAAGAGAGAGAAAGGGGAGAGAGAGAGAGAGACGGGAGATAGATATATAGAGAGACAGAGAAACAGAGAAAGATAAACATTCAGATACACACACACACACTCAGAGAGAGAGAGAGAGAGAGAGAGAGCAAGGGAGGGAGAGAGGGAAGGAGAGGAAGGAGAGAGGGAGGGAGGGAAAACAAGGGAAGCCACCATGAGGAGAGAGAGATAGAGAGAGAGAGAGAGAGAGAGAGAGAGAGAGAGAGAGAGAGAGAGAGAGAGAGAGAGAGAGAGAGAGAGAGAGAGAGAGAGAGAGAGAGAGAGGAAAGACGGAAGGGAAATGAAGAGAGTCCGGGCAGAAACTCCTTGTGAAACACAAAGTACAACCAAGAAGACACATGCTAAAAGGGACGCGAGGAAAAGAAGAAAAAAAGTGTCTGAGGAGCTTCAGAAGGAGAGGTCCTAGGTTTGTAGTGGAACGAAAAAGGGGAGAGAGGAGGTGGTTAGGGAGGAAGAGGAGGAGGAGGAGGAGGAGGAGACTGGATGAGGGAATGGAAGGGGAGAGAAGTTATGGAGGGGAAGTAGGGTTGGGATGGAAGAAGAGGAGGAAGATGAGGAGGAGGAGGAGGAGGAGTAGGAGGAGACTGGGTAAGGGAATGGGAGGGGAGAGAAGTTATGGAGGGGGAGTAGGGTTGGGATGGAAGAAGAGGAGGTGGAGGAGGAGGAGGAGACTGGGTGAGGGAATAAGAACATTAGAATGAAGGAGACCGCATGAGACCATGCGGCCTACACTAGGCAGTTCCGAGTCCATCACCACCTGCCATCCCCATCCATAAAGTTGTCTAACCGTTCCCTAAAACAACTGATAGTTTCAGCGCTCACTATATAGTTACTAAGTCTATTCCATTCCTTAACCACACTATTAGTAAACCAATAGTTACGGAGGAGGGCCGGGAGGAGGAGGAGGAGGAGGAGGAGGAGACTGGGTGAGGGAATGGGAGTGGAGAACAGCTATGGAGGAGGTGGAGTGGGGGGCGGGATGACGGAAGAGGAAGAGGAGGAGGAGGAGACTATGTGAGGGAATGGGAGGGGAGAGCAGTTATGGAGGAGGTGGAGTGGGTGGAGGCGGGGGCAGGATGACGGAAGAGGAAGAGGAGGAGGAAGAGAAGGAAGAGGAGGAAAAGGAGACTGGGTGAGGGAATGGGAGGGGAGAGCAGTTATGGAGGAGGGGGAGTGGGGGCGGGATGACGGAAGAGGAAGAGGAGGAGGAAGGGGAGGAAAAGGAGGAAGAGGAGGAAAAGGAGAAGGAAGAGAAGGAGGAGGAGGAGGAGAAGGAGGAGGAGGAGGAGAAGGAGGAGGAGGAGGAGAAGGAGGAGGAAGAGGAGGAGGAGGAGGAGGAGAAGGAGGAGGAGGAGAAGGAGGAGAGAAGGAGGAGGAGGAGGAGAAGGAGGAGGAGAAGGAGGAGGAGAAGGAGGAGGAGAAGGAGGAGGAGGAGGAGGAGACTGGGTGAGGGAATGTGAGTGAAGAGCAGTTATGGAGGAGGTGGAGTGGGTGGAGGCGGGGGCAGGATGACGGAAGATCGTGCCGGGACTTTTGGGGGAAGTAGCGGCGCGCGTGTAAGGAATTGGGGACGCGAGGATCGGCGCGGCTGGAATGGTGAAGAAAACGGCAGGTGGGGCCCACGAGGAACCGAAAGGGAGGCAGAAGCTCGAAGGATGATAAAAGGAAAAGTAGTTGGGGGATTAACTCCTTTGGCAATACGGATTAAGTTCTTTGTGTTTTTTTTTTTCTAGGCGACTCAATTCGACAAGTTTGCATTTTTTTTTTTTTTTTTTTTTTTTTTAGAGTGATTGCTGTAAGGAAAGTGAAGAGGAAGGAGATGGGAGAAAAAGAGAAAAAAGTAAGATTGAATAAATAAAACCCAACGCAAAGAAAGTGGGTAGACATAGGGAGAATGAGCAGGGAGAAAGAGGGGGGGGGAAGTAGAAGAGGAAGGAGGGAAAATAAGGAAAAAAGGAGAAGAGGATGTGGAGGGAAGAGGAGGAATAGGCGGGAGAGTATCGGAAGCTTCTGCAAGAAGCCGATGGATGATCAGGAAGCAGAGAAAATAAGAAAAAAAAAAAAGGAGAAGAGGATGTGGAGTGAAGAGGAGGAGGAGGGCGGGAAAGTATCGGAAACTTCTGCAAGAAGAAGCTTCTGCAAGAAGAAGCGTCTGCAAGAAGAAGCTTCTGCACGAAGAAGCTCCTGCAAGAAGCCGATGGAGGATCAGGAAACAGAGAAAAAAAAAAGGAGAAGAGGATGTGGAGGGAAGAGGAGGAGGACGGGAGAGTATCGGAAGCTTCTGCAAGAAGAAGCTTCTGCAAGAAGCCGATAGAGGATCAGGAAGTGCGGGTGTCTGCGAGCCAAGAGGACCCCAAGTGCCTGGATTGCCTCCGGCTGACGTGAAAAGAAAGTTTTAGGAGTCTGTGGAGGGCGTGACTCCATGGAGGTAAGATGACGAGAATATGACGGAGAATACAGGAAGCTGACGGTCGAAGGCAGTGGATATGCTACAGGGGGGTTAAGAAGAAGATAATTGTGTGGACTGGGCTGGAAGTAGACATTGCATGGTGGGGTAGCAGAAGGTAGATTATAGAGGCAGAGTGTGGAGTGGAGACGGTGGGTGGCTGAAGGTGGAAGAATAGGACAGAATGTGGATGAAGTGGTTTCCTAGTGGACGAAATGGAAAGGTGCAAGTGGAGGATAAATCTGGCGCGCGGAGTCGGTGTGGATAAAAATAGAGGACCTGTATAAACTAAAAAAAAAAAAAAAAAAAAAAAAAAAAATAATAATAATAATAATAATAATAATAATAATAATAATAATAACAATAATGATAATAATAATAATAATAATAGAATAAAATACAAATGAAAAATAAATAAAAAAGTGAGTTGTTTGTTAAACAAGTAGCAATAACAAGTATGGAGGCACATTTACAGCCGATTGAAAGGTAGTTGGAGTCGCGTTGGATTACTGAAGAAAACAGACCACGTCAGACAACAGGAGAGCCCAAAAGGACACGACGCCGTGTCGGACCAAAGAGCAAAACTTCACCTTGGCTGACAATATATAAAGGAAGTAATGCACAAAATATAATCTGCCCTGATGACTGACAGACTATCTTATGAAGCCTGCACGCCACCACTCATCTAAGTGATTTTTTTCCACTTTCAAAGCAGAACTTGTGAAATGTACCTCGCCATTGAATGGGGCCATTCTTCAATGATAGGGCGACTTCACCACATGAATAAAATCGTCTGGTGATGCCCATAGAATCTATACGCGTCCGGCCGCGATTGTATACAAGAGAACGGCGGGGATTTTTGCTGGACGGGAAAGCAAACGAAGAAGACCGACAACGCTAAGAAGGGATGAGAACTCGAAAGAAACGTTGATCAAAGAGAAGGGCAAAGCGGATATGGAAATAAGAAAAACGGATTAGGACGAGAACGAAGACGAAGAGGACGCCGCTGAGGAGAACTCTTTAGGAATAAAAAAAAAAAAGCCGGATCAAAGAGACGGAAATGAAGAAGAAAAAAATGTCTTGTTAATCTTGGATTCTTTTTATTTCTTTATTCACGTGTGTTTAGAAATGTGCGATTGGGTTATGGTTAGGATTAGATACGCGTAACTCGAGTTTCTGATGTAGAAAGGCAACGTACAATAGCGAAAAGGTTAATCTAAGAAGTCTATGTATATACTATACCAAAAACTTTTCCCCCTTAAAAGGGGGCTAGCCAAATCAAAGACACGCATCCACTCCCACCCACCACCCTTTCCCCCTTCATCTCATCTCCTCATGGATGACGGGTCATCCTTATATCCCGCCCACTGTCCTGAGTCCGAAGCAATGCAGCAAGACACAGCACATCAGCTTCTTATATTTCTAATCTAAGAAATGGTTCAATTATATTCGGTGCATTTAGTTTAGAATATATTAATCCGATGATCGGCTTTAAACAAACAAGCGTATGTAAAGAGACCCGCTCAAGTGAGGAGGGCAGACTGAACAATAAAGAAGATAAAACACGCTGGTGATAATGTGGGGCGGGAGAGGGGGAGGCTGAAGCAAGGGGAAGGGAATGGCTAATGCATACAAAAGGGGGGGAGGAGAAAAGGGATCCGACGCGATTGACCCCTTCCACATCGTGTGTTCCGTTTTCTTTACACTCCGGTTACCAATTGGTCGTTTTGTTCATCTCTTTCGGCGCCACATCAGTGACGAAGATGTTGCAGCCCATACAACCGAACGACTCCATGTCATGATATTCTAATCTCGTCTCGGTTGGCGCCACTGTACTCCATTCGTTCCCGTGGCGCCCTCTAGGCGGTGAAGGGGTTAGAGGCAGATAAACGAAAGAGTCAATAAAGCGAACGAAAGCGTGGCGCAGCCGGGAGGAGGAGACAGCAATGGACCCAGGTGCAGATGGACAAAGGGAATGAAGAGGAAGCACAGCAACTCAAATGAAAGTATACGGATCAGAACAACGAAAGAGGGAGAAGGGGAAGAGAAAGAGAAAGATAGACAGAGACACACACAGAGAGAGAGAGAGAGAGAGAGAGAGGGGGGGAGGGAGGGAGGGAGGGAGAGAGGAAGGGAAGGAGGGAGAGAGGGAGGTAGGGAAGGAGGGAGAGAGGGAGGTAGGGAAGGAGGGAGAGGGAGGAAGGGAAGGAGGGAGAGGGAGAGACAGACAGAGAGAGAGAAGGAGAGAGGGAGAGAGAGAGAGGGGGGAGAGAGAGGGGGAGAGAGAGGGAGAGGGAGAGAGGGAGAGAGAGAGAGAGAGAGAGAGAGAGAGAGAGATAGAGAGAGGGACAGACTGAGAGAGATAGAAAGACAGACAAGTACCGTGTGTAGTGAGTGAACTGCATACGTGCAGACAGACAGACCAGAAGATGCGAGACGAAGATTGAAAACGATAATTCTCGGAACAAGAATATCAGGATATGGACGAAGGAATAATGAACGAGAATATGGTAAAAAGCAAAATATGGATAAAGAAAGACAGATGGAGGTAGCATGTGAATGCACGTAAAGGAGAGATTCAAGTTCTGTCGAAAAAAAAAATGGATTTCGAAAAAAAAAATTGTAATAACAGTGACGTGGAGGGGAATTATCACAGAAAATAAATGAAAGAGGAATGAAATGATAACGTGCACAGATGTAAAGAGGAGTGGCCAAGGAGAAATATATATAAAGAAATGGAAAAGGAGGCGTGTGGAGGATTTCATATCGCCATTGTAAGGTTGTCATGAGAATGTTATTGTGAGGAGCTTGTTGTTGTTGTTGTTGTTGCTGTGTTTACTTCGAAGTTGTTGCTAATGTGTGTATCATGCCTGTTGTCGTGGAATGGTTATTGATGGTTGGAAATTCTCGTTGTTAGTGTGGAGGTCATGTTGTTGTGTGGAGGTATTTGTACAAATATATCTGTCGTGCCGAAGCACTGAAGCTATTCTAGACGAGGAAATAACTTGTGAGGGATCTTATGACATGGAAGTTGATAGTGTAACTTGAAAGGTGTTGATTTGCTTTGTAGAGAAAGCTGTGTATGGGTAACTATTGAGAATCACTAGAAGGGAGGATTTTGGTTAATATTATTCTGCAGGGGATGCAAAGCATTCTTCGTGAAAAAAGTCAAACTCTTCTGTGATGATTTCTTTCAGGCGAGGTGCTTAGTATCCCTACGATATATAAAGAATTGTGTGCAAAATATCTATGGTTCTATGTATAGGCTTATCATCTAGGTTCAACTCTAGAATATATATTAAATGTTATACAAAAATGTCACGAGGTATGTGGAGCTACGAGCATGAAAAGGTGCACTATGCGAATTTACAAAATGACAAAGTTATATCTTTATGTAGAAAATAGTATGGTCTCGTAAACTATTAAATCCTTCTTTGCCAACTGGAAGCTAAAACACTTGGTAAAGTAGCAGTCAAATAAAGGGCTAAAGTATTTTTCATAAGAAAGGGATCAACTTGTTATTTTGATGGGGAGAGTCTTAGCAGAATTAATTTGTATGGTTTCATTTTGAGGCGAGTGAGAAAGGGAGAGGAAAGGAACAGGGGCAGGGAGAAGGAAAAACGTAGGAGAAGGCAATGCAGAAGAAGGGAAAGAAGACAGAAGAGATGAGAAGAGATGAGGAGAGAGAGAGAGAGAGAGAGAGAGAGAGAGAGAGAGAGAGAGAGAGAGAGAGAGAGAGAGAGAGAGAGAGAGAGGAAAACGTAAAGGTCGAGGGACAAGGGGATGAAGATGGGGTGGCGAAAGGGATGTAATGGTTGGTGTTGGGCGCTAGTTAAGGGGGAGAAGAAAGGGAGAAGAAGAAAGAAGGAAGGGTAAGTAGTAGTAGTTCGAGAAAGGAGGAACGTGAAGACAAGCCGGGGAAAGGGAAAGAAAGGAGAGGGAGGGAACGAGGAAAGGAAGAGGAAGAGGGAAAAGAGGAAAGAAACGAGAACAAAAAGAAAGACGAAGACGGGTAGTAGAAACCAGAGGGGAGTTTGGAGGGCGTGGAAGGGGGAGTTGGAGATAGTGGAAAAGAATGGAAGATGAATACAGCATTGCGTGATGGAGAACCAACTTTAGATGACGGAGTATGAACGACGACTTGAAAGCAGGTTAGGGTCTCAGGTCGACTTCCTGTTGCTGGGGGAGTGTTGGCGAGGGAAGGGAGTTGGCGTTGCTGGAGGAAGGAGAGGGTGGAGTAGGAGTAGAGTGTGGAGGAGTGTTTGTGATTCACCATTCACCACCATGGTCTTGGATCACGTGTTGGATTCGTGATCGACAGTTATTAACCTCCCGGATGAGAGCTCAGAGCTCGTATGACCGATCTATGGGTAATACTGTGACCTTACACGCACACACACACCCTACTCCCCACCCACGAGAGTTGGAGTAACACCCCGCAGCGACGCGATACTGAAAAAATTTCAGCCCTGGGCGGAAGTCGAACCCGGACCGCCGTAGTGGCAGGCGAGAACTCTAACCACAGTGCCACGAGGTGGAGTTCCTGGAGGAGTGTTGGTGGAGACTGAACGGTGTTTTTGTTGGTGGAGGAACGAGGGTGCTGGTGGTGAACGGTGACAGTAGTGGGGGAAAATTATAGGAGTTGCTGGAGAAAGATGGAGCTGCCAGGAAGTGTTGGTGCAAGGGTAGGGGGAAAGAGAATTATAGTTAGTCAGAAGAGAGAGAGAGAGAGAGAGAGAGAGAGAGAGAGAGAGAGAGAGAGAGAGAGAGAGAGAGAGGGAGAGGGAGAGAACGACTGAGGCGGTAGAGGTGCTGTATTGAAAATATTGAAGTATTTCTCCCTACAGACTTCTTCCCTTCCTTCCACTTGTAACCTAAAGAACTATTGATCACACGTGCATCTCTTTTATCCTACAGTCTACTTTGTTTGAGTGGTAGACCAGGAAGGACCAGATCAAAGGTTAGATAGGTAGGTAAAGATCAGTGATCCTCAGACCTGGGAAGTGGAGGTTATGAAAAATTAGACCCAAACTAGTCACCCAAGAAGATCACAATATGGAAGGATGGGTTAGATAAGGTCAGACCATGATGGGAATTAAAACTTCCATTGGGAAGAATGATGATATGGTTTAACGTCACAAATCCCCCCCCCCCATCGGAAGGCTAGGACGGTGCCCCTTCCAGATGACTTTGCAGACTTCGTAGTGTGGAATTTAATGAAACATGCCCTTGGCAGGGTTCGAACCGCCATCCCTCTCGGCCTTCGCCGTTAGTAACGACGCCCTGACCCACTCGGTCAGCGAGTTTAATTTGATAAAGGGCCGACGTAGACCGAAACGAGATCTCGAATGACCAGAACTTTGTCGAGTTCGAATCCCGTCACTCATATGAATAAAACCTCCTTTATCAACCAAGACAAAAAAGTAATTGTAGGGAAGTGGATACAAGTCATGATTAGGATTTTTTTTTGTTTAATATATATATATATATATATATATATATATATATATATATATATATATAAACAGATAAATAAATAAAACAGATAGATAAATACAAAACAACAAATAAAACAAACAAATAATAAACAAGTAAATAGAATATATAATAATAATAAATAAAATAAAAGTTAAAAAAAAAAATGTGTTGGGGAAAAATAAGTGGAGGAAAACGAAACGCAGCAGAGGGAAAGGAAATACGATAGGAAGGGAAGAGAAGGAGACGAAAGAGATACAGAAGGGGATTGTCCGAAGAAGGAGGAGGAGGAGGAGGAAGAGGAGGAGGTGGAGAGACATTTTGGTGCAAAGCCATAGATTCAAGAATGCAGGTATCGAGCACCGGGACGGGAGTGCCACTAGCTTTACGCCGTGAAAATCTTAGGAGAAAAAAACCCGCCGTCTGGAGTGGGACGGGATAAAGTGGCGGAAGATGGGGAGAATCACGGGAGGCCATGGTAACGGAGGAGTAACTGAGAAGGGTGTAACGATGGTGTTTTAACAATGGCGTGTGTAACGGAGGTGATAGTAACGAGTAACAAAAATGCAACGGAGAAAATAACGATGGATTTAAGAACGGCGGTAAGAGTAACATGGAAGTAATCTGGTAACAGCAACTGTGAGGAAGGTAATGGTAATAGAGTACCGACAGAGTGGATAACGAAAGAGAATTGCTAAAGATACAAGGTCCAAAGTGTAAGGTGCAATGGCCTGAAGCACAGCTGGGTATAATGTTATGCTGGATGTTATGTTATGATGTTATGTTGGAACGCCTGAATGTGTAATAAGTATCGACGAAAGCTACGATAATGGGTCATAAGAAGTGGCACGAGATGTAACGCTATTGTGTAACGGTGGGGGACATAAACGGTGGAATTGATGACGCTACATTAAAAAATATATAAGTTGAACAGCCAGGGCGACATAACGCATCCTTGACGAAGTCCCACCTTTACTTCAAACCACTCACTCTCTCCATTTCCAATCCTAACACATGCTCTACTACTCACATAAAAACTCTTGACAGCTCCCAAAAGCTTTCCTCCTATCCCATAAATCTGCATAACCTCCCACAGTGCCTTTCTGTCTACCCTATCATAAGCCTTTTCCAGATCCATGAAAGCCCAAAAAACATCCTTCCCCTTTCCTATAGCTTTCTCACATATCTGTCTTACCACAAAGATCTGATCTACACAACCTCTACCCGTCCTAAATCCACACTGTTCCTCACCAATTACTCCTTCTGGATGGGGTGGTGCGAGAGGTGAATGCTAGGGTAGTGAGTCAGGGATTGGAGATGGTTAAAGAAAATGGAGAAAAGTGGGAGGTGAGCCAGCTGTTGTTTGCGGACGACACTGCGCTTGTGGCAGGGTCAGAGGAGGGATTGAGGAAGCTGGTGGCAGAGTTTGGGAGAGTATGTGATAGAAGAAAGCTAAAGATAAATGTGGGTAAAAGTAAGGTGATGAGATGTACAAGGGGTGAAAGTGGCAGTAGACTGGAAGTGAACATAAAGGGAGAGCGACTGGAGGAAGTGGATAGTTTTAGATACTTGGGTGCAAGTGTAGCAGGAAAAGGTGGAGTGAAGGTGGAGGTAGAATGTAGATTGAGAGAAGCGAGTAAATGCCTTGGTGGTTTAAAGAGTGTAATGAGAAATAGACATTTAGGAATGGATGCGAAGAGGAGACTGTATGAAGGAGTGATTGTGCCAACAGCACTGTATGGGGCAGAAACGTGGAACATAAGAGAAGAAGAGAGAAGGAGTTTGAATGTGTTTGAGATGAGGTGTCTGAGAAGTATGGTGGGGGTTACTAGGCTAGATAGAGTGAGAAATGAGGAGGTGAGGAGGAGAACAGGGGTGAAAAAGGATTTGGGAGAGAGGGTTGATGAAAGAATATTAGGATGGTTTGGACACATGGAAAGAATGAGTGAAGAAAGACTAGTAAAAGAGGTATGGAAGGCAGATGTGGAGGGAGTGAACATGAGGGGACGTCCTAGGATGAGGTGGATGGATGGGGTGAAGGGGGCTTTGGGGAAGAGGGGAATGTCTGTTGAGGAAGGAAGGGAGAGGACGGAAGACAGAGGTGAGTGGAGAATGGTTGTATATGGATGATGTTGTGACTGCATGAGGAGGAATGGGCGGGGGGTGGGGGGGTAGTATGTGTGAGTAAATTTTGACGCAGCCCGAAGGGATTTCTCCCCGTCCTCCCTTTATATGCAAAGGGGGACGGAGAGGGGGGGTCGCCGATTAAATGAAGCGGCCTTGCTGTGGATGTACTGTGTCTTGCGACACTGCTTCTGACCCAGGGCGGTGGGCAGGGTTCAGGGATGACCCGTCATCCAGATGGTGCTCAGATGAGAGGAAGGGTGGGAGGGGTGTGGAGTGTATTTAGGGATGAAATGGGTGGGAGTGTTTTTATGCCTTTCCCTTTGTGGCTACCTCCCTTGGAAGGGGGAAAAAGCCTTGGTATATGTATGTATGTATGTACATTAAAAAATATAAAAGAAAAAAAAAGAAAAGAAAATAGGAAATATCACAGGAAACGATATCTGTTGGGCCGTATTGGTTATAACAGTGACGGTGTCAAAGTCCTTGCGGTGGTATGTAACGGTTATAAAGAGCGTAACGGCTGTAACGGTGATAGTGTAACGTTTATACCGGAATGTAACAGTTACGACTGTGGGAGTCTGACCGTTATAGTGATAATGGTATGTAACGGTTATAAGAAGAGCGTAATGGTGAGTAACGTTTATATCGAAATGTAACAGTTACGACTGCGGGAGTCTGACCGTTATAGTGATAAAGGTATGTAACGGTTATAAGAACGTATCGGAATGTAACGGTTATAAGAAGAGCGTAACGGTGAGTAACGTTTATATCGGAATGTAACAGTTACGATTATAGGAATCTGACCGTCATAGTGATAATGGTATGTAAAGGTTATTATAATATAGCGTAACGGTTGTAACGGTGATAGTGTAACGGTTATAACGGGATGTAACAGTTAAGACTGTGCGAGAGTGACCGTTATAGTGATAATGATTTAGTTCTAACACAAACTGAGCCACTTGTTACCGTCACTTGTGTAGTTTCGTTCAAACACAATAATCTTTGATTAAACACAAAAACAATACTTTGTAATAAAACAAGAACTAATTTTACACAAATTAATTATACACAGCTAGACAAGTTAAGCAATTTGTGTGATAATAATGTTCATATGCACAAAACACCTTGTAATAAAACAAGACAAACTAATTTTACACAAATAAATTATACAATGCTAAACAAGTTAACAAACATACAATTTGTACGTTCACAATACATGTTCATAGTATACACAAAAACTGGATCTACAAACTAGATAATACAGGATTCAACAAAAGTATCGAGTATATCAAAACTATAAAACATATCACGTATATAAAAAAATATCAAATATATCAAAAACATAAAAAGAATCACACTCTACACACCTGTACCAGAGGATTGACAGCCTAGGTATGGGGCTACGTGAGCTTCATCAGAATGTACTTTTCGGTTGTGACGTCAGAGGGTGACGTCGACTAACCGCCCAATGAGATAGCCGAAGCACTTTTTGCCTCACAAACGCGACTCAATCGAGTTCGATTGAGCACAAACGACTTCGGTTACATTATTTCGTTTTTCAATTCTACAAATTTCAAATCACTAATACGTCATGTATTAAGAAGCCGATTGACGAATTAAGAGAAGTTAAAAGTATACAAATTGTTGAAATATCCTTAGGGAAGTTTGGAAAACAGTAAGCGAAGTC
>NC_134792.1:50710053-50755053 GCF_046742065.1 Oratosquilla oratoria | reverse complement strand
ATTATAAACCAGCCAACAGAAACGGCTTAAGTTAATCACTGCAACAAAACCCACTTAGCTGAGGAGACCAATCAAATTTACGGTCAAGACTTCTCATTAACGAAACCACTTGTTACTTTGCCAAATCGTGAATGGAGTTGTGACCTTCCACGTTTTGTTTTATCAGAACCAGACTGGATGGCGCTAACAACACCTGACACCTTTCCCTTCCTATCAACACATCTGCCGCACGCAATCACTCCGGTGTCAGTAATCACCTTCAAAAGCCCCGTTCACACTAGCGGTTTCAACCGCCGCGGTTGAAACTGCGGCGGTTCAATTACCATGTAAGTCAACGTAGGCGTTCACACACAACCGCGCAGTTTTTCTTTAACTATGCGGTATCGCCGTGTTTTCAACGCGGTTCAGACCGTTCGTGTGAACAGAGGCTTGGTCTCTTGAACAGCCTTACTGACATGAAGCTTTTCAGACATGGGTGCTTTGCTATCGTGAAAGCAACCTGTGCCCAATGTGCTTTGATAACGTAACCTATAACATCACCATGACCCTCACAAATTCTACCATAACCACTATCACAACCAACCCCGTCATTGTAATCACATAGATATACCATTACAGTCCCACTCATAACTACAAATGAATCCACAATTAACACCTACTCTTCCAACACTATTCGCGTTTCAACCGCAATAGCAAACTCACACTAAACTTAAGTTTAACTCCAATTCACTAAACTCGCCGCCTCCTTCACTATTCTCTCATTAGTAGTGAAGGTTTCCATTCGTGTCTTTCAGCCTTCATTGTTACTTTATTTCAATACGACCACCAATCGAGATGTACACGATGGTCCGAATGTCTTGTTACCCCTACCAATAGAGGTACAAATATTACAGTAATACAAAATACATGTCCTGGAGATTCAGTTTATTTACTAAGAACATTGGAACAAAATGTTCCCATCGCAGTATTGTCGTCTTCGGAGGAGCTGATTGGCAGAATCTCTCAGTGACGTCATGTCGCACATCCCCCGTTATGGTCTTCTTGCCTGAAAAATGCACACGATTATGTGCCCATACACTTACAAGCAGCTTGAATCCGGGATATGAATTCTGTATTACTGTAATAATCGTACCTCTGTTGGCAGGGGTAACAAGACATTCGGACCAAACTGTAAGGATAAAGTTATATCTTTCCTCTGTGACATACCTACCAAACGCCGCATCTATAATATCCTAACAGAGCCTCATAAGTACTGATAACTCATCTGACTACCTATCCACCCACTTCCCTTTCTCATACTAATCACATGTCAACTTAGTGGAAAAGGTGATACGAACACTCACGCTGAACCAGGAACACTAACCTAACGTTTCGACTTCACGTCATCTTCAGGGTCGAAACGTTTGATTACATAATCGTTCCTGGTTCAGTCTGAGTTTCCACTCAATTGTCTCACCTTCAAACAACATGATAACTTAGGCACACTCGCCAACATATTTGCATATGCCCACCTCGTGCCAACACCGACGGCCGCGCTTCCAACACTCTCAGGCACGCGACTCTATTAACATTGTGCATTTCCTGCCAACAGTGGCACCAAATCCGGTTTCCCGGAACATTTCCTTATCCTGGAATCACTTCTGGAAGGGGTCTTCTCATCTAATACTTATCTTCTTCCTCCTTTTTTTTTTCTTTTTCTTACTCTTTCCCTCTATCTTTTAATTTTTTCTCGCTTTTGGAAATATACTCGCCCTGCTGTAAATCATATATATATATATATATATAATATATATATATATATATATATATATATATATACTGTATATGTGTGTGTGTGCGTGTGTGTGTACAGTAAATACTGTATGTATGTATATATGTATGTATGCATGTCTATATGTGTGTATGTATGCATACATGTATGTATGTTCATATGTATGCATGTATATATTTGTTTATGTATGTATGTTTGTAAGTATGAATGTCGTCTGTCTTTTTACTAACCTGAATACCAATCTACCTATTTATTTGTATCGATATCTACCTATCTACACGTTTACCTATTCGTCTAGTTTTCTAACTAGCTGTCCGTAAACTATCTCTCTGTCTATCTTTCTCTTTTAATCTTTCTGTTTCCTTATCTATCTCTCCATCTTTTGTCTCTTGATTTATACACTTTTATCGCTAAACCTACTTTATCTATTTCTTTTTTTTTTGTAACGTTATACTTAGCTTTATGTTGTCTTTTAATCTGTTTTTCTTGTCATTTAAACTTTTCAAAAACCGTCCTTTCTCGTCTAACAGCTAATTTGTACACCTGAGATAATCTTACTTCTTCACCCTGATCTCCGTTTTCGGCCAATTTCCCGTTTTCTTTTTCCCTCATCATCCTCATCACTGCTCTTGTTTTCTTCTATATCTATTCCCCTTCCCTCCTATTCATCTTTATTTTAGAAAATTTTGGTGATTCTCCTACGGACCAGGTCACTTAGTAGTCATTACGATTAGAAACTAGTTTATAGAAAAAGGAGAAAAAAAGACGTCATCTTTAAATTTCTACTGCTTTTCCGTTCGGTTTCCATCCCTTTTTTTGTATTTATTTATTTATTTATTTTTTTGCCACTTTTATCACAAAACCTCTTCGGTGCAGTAGTGTTTCCAGGGATACACACACACACATATTATATATACATATACATATATGTACTCGTATATGTATATACATATGGATATGTATATGCTGTTCCCTACTGACAAAATTATCCTCTCCTTCCTTTATATCCTCTTCCTTCTCCTCTAATTACCCTTCCTCCCGCCTATCTTGTTTCTTCCTCCTTCTCCACTTCCCCCTCTCTGGCACCAACACTTTTTCTTTTGTTTATCCTCCTCCTCCTCCTTTATATGCCTATCTTGTTTCTTCCTCCTTCTCCACTTCCCCCTCTCTGGCACCAACACTTTTTCTTTTGTTTATCCTCCTCCTCCTCCTCCTTTATATCTAGGCTCCCTCTAAGTCTCCCCCTCCTCCTCCTTCTTCTCTTCTCCCTTTTCCTCTTTCTCCTCCTCCTTATCTTCCTTTCCATTCTCAACCCTCCACGTCTCCCCCTTCTTCTTCCTTCCTTCTCATCTTTCTCTCCATTCTCAACCCTTCTCCTCCTCCTCCTTCTTCTTCTCTTCCCCCTTTTCCTCTTCCTCCTCAACTTCCTTTCCGTTCTCAACCCTCTACGTTTCAGCCTCCTTCTTCTCTTCCCCCTCTTCCTCTTCTTCCTCATCTTCCTCTCCATTCTTAACCCTCTTCTTCCTCCTCCTCCTTTTTCTCTTCCCCCTTTTCCTCTTCCTCCTCCTCCTTATCTTCCTCTTCTTCTGTTCCCCCTCTTCCTCCTCCTCCTTATCTTCCTCTTCTTCTCCTCCCCCTCTTCCTCTTTCTCCTCCTCATCTTCTTCTCCCTTTTCAACCCTCTTCCCCCTCGCGCGCCTAATCCGCCATTACACTAAACACGAGGCTAATTCCTGGCCCTCACGAAACTTGGACAAACTCCTCTGTCGCACTGCCTCCTGCAGTTCGACGAAGAAGAACCTCCAGTCCTTTTCCACTCCACCGTCCCCGTCCACCTAACGGACGCCTCCCTCTTCCACCTCCACTTTCGGTCCGAGTCCTCCAAACTCCATCCTTCCCTTCGACTGTCGATCCGGGTTTCTTCGACGTCAACTTCCAACTCTATCCTCACGACTTCTCTTCCGTTTCGGACGGTCCGCCCACGGAATATGCCTCGGCCCACGCACCCTCGCCCCCCCACCCCAAGATAGACCCCCCCAAACTGGCCCCCCTGAGACCCAAATCCCGATGGAAGGTTCGCGTGTTTGTCCGTCTCGTGCCGTTTCGCGTTCGTGACTTAACTGTGCCAAAACTGGAGGGCGCCCCGAGCCGTCAGGTCGGGGTGCCAACTGCTGATATGCCCGAATGGAGCCTCCCCCCTTCCCCCCCTTTCCCCCCAACTTCCTCTTCACTCCCTCCCCGCCCGCCCCTTTCCCTCGCATCACTCCATTCGCTGCTGCCGTGGCACCAAAATAGAACAATGAAATCAACTCGGACAAAGACATAGATGCATTGTGTAGGGAGAAAAAGATATTTTCCAGGAAGAAGAACTTGAGGTGAAGGGAGAGACGTATTATGTGATGAAATTGCACGGTAAGGTTATAAGACCCTTCTCTAGATGAAAATATCCCGCAGAATGCTATTAACTTCCCGAGAAAAATGGAGGAATGGATGTGATAAAAATAAATTACCATTTTGAAGAAAAAGCGTGCTTACGATTCTATTTTTGGAAAATATACAATGTTTTGTTCAAGCGCCTTGGTTTCTAACTTTAACATACTAAAGTAGAGAAGTAGAAAATGAAGAAGACGAAGAGGAGGAGGAGGAAGAAGAAGAAGAAGAAGAAGAAGAAGAAGAAGAAGAAGAAGAAGAAGAAGAAGAAGAAGAAGAAGAAGAAGAAGAAGAAGAAGAAGAAGAAGAAGAAGAAGAAAGAAAAATGGAAAGAAAACAATCTCAGCCGTTATCTTATAAATTTCAATGGTGTGGATACCAGTATATGAACATGAGAGAAAAGTTAGGAAATTGAGAAAAATAGTGATTCCAATGGATTAGCAAAATACAAATCATCTGCCCAGAGTCATTAACAAAGAAAATCTTCGAGTGTAAACGAACAAACACTCTAGGAGCACAACGTTTCCCGTAAATATAAATTCTGATATCAGGTACTTATGCAGCCTTACACCAGTAGCGGTAGCGAACACAGGGGGGTGGGGTGGGGGGTGGGGTCTGAAGCCCCCCTCCCCCCCAAAAAATCATTATCTCATTGCAGAGGTCGAGAAACCTACCTCGTGTACACTGGCACGTGGTAGAAAGCAGCAACACAGTGGCAGATTTAATAACACATTTCAGTGAAAATAACTGGAAGTATATTGAATACATTATTGAGGGTAAATATTTAAAAATGTAAGCTCAAGTGTTACTTTTTCCCAATATTCTGAAAAAAATTCAAGTGAGAATATATACTTCAATTTATATTCAGAATCATCGTATTCGTGGTACAGAGTACATCTGTTTAAAAGCGTCACCTACGTTTACAAAATTCGGGTTTGCCACCCCAAACCGTCATCTACTTTTACAAAATTCAGGTCATCATAAAAAAAAAAAAAAATAAATAAATAAATAAATGAATAAAAATCCTGGTTCCGCCATTGGCTGCTTACATCCCCTTAAAGCAAGGAACAATTCCCGTAAAACATTGTCCTATATCTTGCGAGAAGGCATTCCTGGCACCGCGACATGAGAAATTTTGATGTACCACTTGAACGTGGTGGGTCTTACATTTGGTACTTCCTAACCAAACCATCCTTTTGCTGCACTGCTTATGACCCAGGACAGCGGGCGAGATACAGGGATGACCCGTCATCCACGAGGAGCTAAGATGAGAGAGGGGAAGGGGGGGAGGGTGGTGGATGGGAGTGGAAGGGGTGGGAGTGAAATGGGTGGGAGTGGATACGTGCCTTTTGACTTGGCTACCCCCCCATATAACGGGGAAAAGACCTTCGGTATATAGATAGATTGAAATATAGATTCCCTAACCAGTACCACCAATTGCCACTTGGGTTAGTTGTTCAAGTAGTTTCATAGTCTTTTCTTGTAATGTATCTAAGTTGTTAAGTACGTGATTTAACATAATCCTGAGGCGCATCGTTACTCAATAAATATTAAATAATACAAGTAAAAAATCGGACATTGCAGATGTTTTTTATGTGTCGAACATTTGACAGATGCAAGAAAGGGATCTGGAAAATGGTGATAAATCCATGAATCAGGACACACACGGAGCTTTACGTTCTCCATGTTATTATTACGAAGGAAGGTGAGGTGCCAGGATAGGTGGGAGGGAGGAGGGTGGAGGGGAGTGGAATATATGGGAAATGAAATGGGTGGGAGTGGTTTCTATGCCTTTTTCTTTTTGGCTACCCCCCGTGTAAGGGGGGAAAAAGCCTTTGGTATATGTATGTATGTACGAATGAAACGCCCAGGCAATGCTAAGCAACATGCAAGAATAAAGCGTTCGGACCGGAAGACACGTTTGGGGACACGAAGCAGTCAAGTGAGACATTTGGCCACTCAACAAAGCCACGTTTGGGACACGAAGCACAGTCAAGTGAGACATTTGGCCACTGAACAAAGCCACGTTTGGGACACGAAGCACAGTCAAGTGAGACATTTGGCCACTGAACAAAGCCACGTTTGGGACACGAAGCACAGTCAAGTGAGACATTTGGCCACTGAACAAAGCCACAGGAGATGGAAAAGCCAACTCGCAAACCGAACACAAAACATAAACTAGATAATCCGATTGGAGTTTACTCGTAAACTGATTAAACCTCGCTGTGCAGATCTGCAAATTATTAGAGCGAAGTTCACGAACTAATACACTGTGAACCTGAAGTAGGTGGATTAATACATTACAAGGCTTATGTGTAAGGGGTGCTACATTACGAAAGACTATTATGGAGATTGATATATACAAGTTCCGCGGTCAATTGGTGTAAGCCTTTTAGATTACAATAAATGACCTCATATTTTCATACTGAAATCCATTAGTAATACCACTAACATTACGCAGCTTGAGCTAGATATATTGTGTAAGAAAATTGTACTGTAACTGCATAATATATGCAAAATAAAATCACAATACTAACGAACTGTATTTTCGATGATAAAAAAGAAGACAAAGATAAAGAAGTAGAAGAAGAAGGAGAAGAGGGAGAAGGAGATGGAAATGGAAATGGACATGTAAAAGGAGAAAGAGACGAAGGAAAATGAGTAGAAGAAAAAGAGGGAGAAGAAGAACGAGAAGAGGATATGGAAGAGGAGGAAGAGGAGGAGGAGGAGGAGGAGGAGGAGGAGGAGGAGGAGGAAGAGAAAGAGGAGGAACAGGAGGGGAAAGAGGTGAAGGAGAACCGAGAAAAGAGAAGAAAGAGAGGGAGAAGGATATGGAGGAGGGGAAGAAGAGGAAAAGGATTGGAAAGAGGTGAAGGAGAACCGGGAAAAGAGAAGAAGAAGAAGAAGGAGAGGGCGAAGGAGGAGGAGGAGAAGAAGAGAAAGGAGAAGAAGAAGAAGAAGAAGATGGAGGAGAAAGAAAAAGATAAGAAGGAAAAGAGGGAGAAGAAGGAGAAGAAGAAGAAGAAGGAGAAGAAGAAGGACAAGAAGGAAAAGAAGAAGGACAAGAAGGAAAAGAAGAAGGACAAGAAGGAATAGAAGAAGGAGAAGGATAAGAAGAAGAAGGAGGAAGAGAAGAAGAAGAAGGAGGAAGAGAAGAAGAAGAAGGAGGAAGAGAAGAAGAAGAAGGAGGAAGAGAAGAAGAAGAAGGAGGAAGAGAAGAAGAAGAAGGAGGAAGAGAAGAAGAAGAAGGAGGAAGAGAAGAAGAAGGGGGAAGAGAAGAAGAAGAAGGGGGAGAAGAAGGGGGAAGAGAAGAAGAAGAAGGGGGAGAAGAAGGGGGAAGAGAAGAAGAAGAAGGGGGAAGAGAAGAAGAAGAAGGGGGAAGAGAAGAAGAAGAAGGGGGAAGAGAAGAAGAAGAAGGGGGAAGAGAAGAAGAAGGGGGAAGAGAAGAAGAAGAAGGGGGAAGAGAAGAAGAAGAAGGGGGAAGACGAGAAGAAGAAGGGGGAAGAGAAGAAGAAGAAGGGGGAAAAGAAGAAGAAGAAGGGGGAGGAGAAGTAGAAGAAAGAGAAGACATTACCTAAAGATGCGAGTAAAATTATATAAACTCCCAATAAGTATAATGTGGGAAGAGGGCTACTTTGTTCAAATCAGGTCGTTTGATATCCTTAAATTTCGAGATCCGTTTTACGAACTCGGATTTTTTCTTATTTTTAATCGAACCCATGACGACATGGAGGTCACCTAGGAACGCTCAACATGTGATACTACATTAGAAAAGAAGTTAGGTCAATAAAGTCAACTTGGCGAATAGGGAAGCGCGTTAAGTAAGCTGTACAAGGTTTAGATCATCTCTCTCTCTCTCTCTCTTCCTCCCTCTCTTTCTCTCTCTCTCATTTTTTTTTTAATTGGGAGTGGAATGTCACTCCCAAGCGCTTTTTTCGAGTCCGTATGGAGTGTGTTTATGGAAGACACATCTTGCAAGAGATAAAGTGGGATAAGAGATAAGCTCTGGGCAAAAGGGTCGCGGGAAGTGAGTGGGCGGGAAGTGAGTGGGCGGGAAGTGAGTGGGCGGAAAGGCGGGCCGAAGAAAAGTACAGAAACAAAATTAAAAAGTCCTTTGTCGGTCACTAAGAGGTCACCATGAACATTTGACCCCAAATACCTAGGTCCAAGTGGTTTGCGTTACATTTCTATGAAATAGGTTGTCTCTGCTGAGAGAAAAGAGGACGAAATAGGACGCCATTTGCATAAATAGAAAACGGCATAATAGAAAATGTAATAATAATTTGTATCCCCTCACAGTTGGGACTCAAAAGATTAGGACGGTCTTACTACTAAGGCAAACAATCTTTGATACGGACTTATTTGTCAAAGGTCGTCTTAGTGGTCTGAAACGGTATACAGACAGAAAACAATCTTTACTTTACAGAGAAGGGTGACAATCCTCCCAAGTCATTGAACAACTATAAGGATTTTGTTCTACCAGACGAATTCGTTAGGTTGAGGGGACCTTACTATGGCAAAGGCTATCCCAATATAATACTTTAAATTTTTTGTACTTCTTAATGTCAGCAATCCTATTTGGCTGAAAGGGAGAGGGAGGACGAGAGAGAGAGAGAGAGAGAGAGAGAGAGAGAGAGAGAGAGAGAGAGAGAGAGAGAGAGAGAGAGAGAGAGAGAGAGGAGGGAGGGAAGGAGAGAGAGAGAGAGAGAAAGAGAGAGAGAGAGAGAGAGAGAAGAGAGGGAGAGAGAGAGATAGATAGAGATAAAAAGAGAGAGAGAGAGAGAGAGAGAGATGGGATCACGGAAGAAGAAAGGCGTGCAAGGTTATACTGAATCTCCACAGTGTCGGAGGGCTCTTGGCAGCTAAGAGGGTGGGGGTGGGGGGGAGGGGGGATCGAAGACTTGAGAAAACAATGTTGAGTCTCCTGTTGGCTTCGGGTCTTTCCATTAGCTACATAAGATCGCGCGGTAATCATTAGAACAAAAGACTCAAGTTCGTCGACGCACTGAAGGAGTTAACCGTAAATTCAGGGCATCAAGATTATCTTTCAACCAAACAGAGGTCCATATGAATTCAAAAAGTAATGCTAATGACCTCCAGAAGCTTCTGGCCTAAGATGCCAAAGAAGAAAAGAAGGTCAAATCGCCCTTTGTTAACTCAATTACCCAAACATTATTTCCATGACAAAAAAAAGAAAGAAAAAAAATATATATATTATATATATATATATATATATATATATATATATACATATATATCCACACACTTTTCTGAACATTAGGGGTGATTTCCTGCAAATGGAGCTAAATTAATGTAACGGCGTATGAATTGTATATATTCATATTATGGAGTACAACGTTCAATATTACGTAATGCAAAGGGAGTCATATCTTTTGCAGGGTTATGGCCCATGTCATGGAGTGACTCAGAGGGGGATCTCTTCTTCTCCCTAACACAAACACACATATACACACGCAAGAAGAAAAAATATAAGTAATAAATGATAATAATAAAATAATAATAATAAAATAATAATAATAATAATAATAATAATAATAATAACAATAATAATGATAATATAATGATAATATAATGATAATAATAATAATGATAATAATAATAATGATAATGAAATGATAATAACAATAATAATAATAATGATAATGAAATAATAATAATAATGAAATAATAATAATAAAATAATAATCATGAAATAATAATA
This sequence comes from Oratosquilla oratoria, assembly GCF_046742065.1. NCBI lineage: Eukaryota > Metazoa > Arthropoda > Malacostraca > Stomatopoda > Squillidae > Oratosquilla > Oratosquilla oratoria. The sequence continues at coordinate 50,745,131 of NC_134792.1, read as the reverse complement.
ATAAAATAATAATGAAATAATAATAATAATGATAGGTTAAGTACCAGAACGGCCTTATAAGGACCAAAAGGTCTGTTGCTCTTCGTTTGTCCACGCAACTCCATGTAACACGGTGGCGCACATTTTAGATTTTGTTTTGCCTAAGATCACATGATTTGGTGCGCCTATGGGAGAGGACGCCCCCTTCAGTGGGGTCCCGGTTCGTGTGGACCCCTTTCAGATCGACGTCCGGCCCCTCGGAGGAATATAATCGTCTGTTTTTACACATGGTAAATTAAAAGCCAGTCCCAAAATCGGCAAGGGCCGCTGGGACAAAAAAAAAAAAAATAAATAAAATAAATAAATAAATAAATAAATAAATCGGTGTAGTGGGTGACCGTATGGAGAAGGTTACGCCTTTCGTTGGGATTTCGTTGCAGAAAGGGATTATATTGTGTTCGAGGTGTCTTCCACACCAGTCACGGAATGGCTACATTCTCTGTCGTTCATTTGGTACATATTTTTCAAATAGTATAAAAGAATAGACAACAAGATAGGAAAGAGTAAAAAATTACGAAAAAAAATATGCAAAAGAAATTTTGGGGGAATGAAGCAGAATATGAGATAAACCAGTCTCCATTAAAATAATGGGTCGGAACAGAACCTGGTTTCGTTACGTGAACGATATCCTTGTCATTGCTCCGAGTAATTTAAACAAATGGAGAAGGTTAAATGAGATTGAACAAGACATCCAGTTTACAGTTACTACGGAGAAAATAGAAGAGGAATTAAAAAGCGGACAATTGTACATAAAAATGATGTCAGGGCCACCGGACTTCGAACTCGCTGAAGGCCCACGTAGACAACAAGACCCACTCTCCGGATTAGGACGGAATTGTGGTGCTCAAAAAAAAAAAAAAGGACGAAAATAATTGAAGCAGCCTACGCCATTTCCCATCCAGGCAGCAGCCATCGAGATGGGTTCATTAAACTAGCGAGAACGGTAAACTGCTTGGTGCTTCGAGAAGCTGAAGGGAGGGGGATGTGAGGAGTGAGGTTGACCGTGGAGGAACGGGGTAATCTTCGGCTGAGATATACAAGGTGTTGATACTTCTATCATTGTATGTACTCTGAAAAAGTCCTAGTGAGGACGAAATATCAGCAATAAAACATTAAGGTTCCCTGTGTTTATCTCACCACCCTACCACTTATCCATCTTACATACATCAATATATATATTATATCAAAACTGTCCGCCTACTTACTATGGGCGCGTAAAAGTATAGTAGTGCACGAACAGGAACTCCCCCTCCCAATTGCTGATGGCCTAATTGCTTCTCGCTAACAAGCCTAAATCATCACACTTCCAGGCGGGCAATCCTCCCCTTCGATTTTTCCCTCATTTGATATTTCCCGAGGGCCAATATCTCACGTTCTTGTTCGCAATTAAACTTTCCTAATTACTGTTCCGTGTGGGGAATGCCAAGGTCCACCGCGGGAGTGTCTGCCGAGTCACGTGACCCAGGTCTGGTCCGGGTGGCGTTAGGGGATGTCTGACCTAAGCTTTGAGGGTACCCGAGACAGACCACTTTCCCAGTTGGATGTGATGAACGAGGGGATGCTGGCTGCTTGTCTTTTGCGCGCTGCAGCAAGGTCACATAAAGGTTATATATGTCTCCCTCCCCCCCTCTCTCTCTCTCTCTCTCTCTATTACATGACGTAATGGAACTCCCTAGTGTGGGCCTCGTGGTCTCTTGCAGTCTCCTTTTTTCTTATGTTCTTATTAATGCCGTACAGTTTCACTGTACGTAGTAACGTGACATGTGCGTCACGCATACAAGTATAAACAGAAAGCATCTACTGTACTAAGTTTGTCGCTCTATGAGCGTAATAAATTTATATAAATCTCTCTCCCCCCTCTCTCTCTCTGCTTCCCTCTCATTCTCATCCAAGTCTCTCTCTTTTCTCTCCGTGTATGGAATATTGACCTCATAAATTTTATCCAGTCGATATTTCACAGACATTAGTCATAACCCTACTGACCAGAGTACGTAACACTCATTTCTGGTTGAGGAATAATCCTTATTCAGAGAGAAATAGTGATCACTTTTAACTTTGCTATCCTTCCTATCTGTGGCACTTTTCAAACCTCTTCTTTACCACGTGTCTGAATCCAGCTCTTCGATGCTACATTGTTTCCGAGGATACATTCGCTAGTTTTCGCTGACAAAATACCCTCTCTCTTATCCTAGGTTTCGCTCGACATATCTCGACATTTATGTGTGCTTGGCCCTATATACAAGCGCGTTTGAGTGTTTCACACTTTTTCATTCTCTTTTACACTTATACAAATGCACACACACACAAACCTAAGAGGAAGTATTTATGTTTTTGCAGAATTTGACACTTGGAACAAACTGGATGAAACAGTAGTGTGTACAAAAATCATTCACGAATTTAAGATCAAACTAGACACTGCGAGATACGAAGACGGGACATCACGAGCGTAGCTCCCCTTGCCGTAAAATACAACTAGATAAATACACACACGTCAATCGAACAGGGTGTAGGCGCTCTAGCAAGGAAAGCAAACAAGTTTAGAAAAACATGTTGTGGGAGCTTAAATACTTATTGAGATATACGGGGACCTATCGTGCAGGGTCCTAAAAGTCGAAAGGTTGAAAATTTACGAAAGGTTTCACATGTAAACATGGCGGCTGTGGATGAAAGTAAAAAGAAACTGTTCAGCATAGAAACTGATTTTTGCCGTAAATAACTATACTGTAGACTAAATGAAAATAAAGTGAACTAGACATAAATCAGGAATGCACAAGTTAATAAATTGAACTGAAGGGGCTGTTGATGACATTAAATAGATATTAAGAGAATGTGAAAACCTAAGAGGAAATATTTGTGCTTTTGCAGATTTTTTAGACTTAATGAAATCTTGTGTGGGCTAGGATAAGAGTGTTAGAAAATAAACTAATAAACAGGTCTCGTCTCCCTACGTCATTCTACTTGTAACATATAAATTTACAAGTTTATATATGACTCTCAACGTCTGTTGCCAGTCTCAGTTAAACTGGAAGTGGGTGACCAGCAATGACTGAAAATATGACCTCAGCGCTCATAATTACAAAAGCAAGACAAATGCTGCCATTGTTTTTTATTTTCATGTGCTTAGAATATGTAGCCCAAGGCTTCTGCATGACCAGCTGCACTACATCATATATATATATATATATATATATATATATATATATATCTATATATAATATATATAGAGAGAGAGAGAGAGAGAGAGAGAGAGAGAGAGAAAGAGAGAGAGAGTTTAACCTCCGGCCCATCCTCATCAATATTAAGGACAAACCCGAAAAAAAAGCTGAAACAGAAATCAAGGAATCAACAAACACAAAATACATGGGTGACAATTGTTCTCATTAAGCGTCTACACTCGGGAACAAATAAGGATACAGATCTCTACACTGTAAGCTACGCAAGAAAGAAAACCAACCACTTAATCAGCCGAGGAAAACAGAGCAGCCGGCAACCCCCTCATCAACATCAGTAAACTCGTAAACAACATCGACGCAACGGCCATCGGGCAGATTGGGAACAAGACATTCTGCATTGCCCCCAACAACGTAATGGCGGCATAAAATATTCTTTGTGTGTTGTACATACGTAATTGTAATATTGTTTATTTATTATTACATATTGTATATACTATTGTAAGAACCAAGCGTTCTGTTCGAACGTGTATGTTTACCCGCCAAGTCTGGGGTCGTCGCGTCGCTAAGCACCAGCAGTGATCTAGCTTACAAAGCGACAACACGTTCAATATTGTAGAGCTTATATCAAATAAAAAAAAATCATTATCATAAACGGTTTCACTGGCCACCCCGATACAACAAGAGACAGCGTAAACCTATGGAAGCCATGAACATTGTCATTCAACATTTGCACTCCACCTGTCACTCTTCCCCTACAGACGATTGGTCCAAACAGGGAAATCAACGCAGCAATCGTCCAATCAGCAACAAGCTCTGTCCACTTTTGATGTCCTCTACTAATATCCACGTCTCGAAACCTTTGAGCTTGTGGTCAATATGTTTCATCTTTTACTAATTCAAGAAAAACAACTACTCAACGAAATTAGATAAGGATGAAGAATCTTAATCCATTTGTGCTCTTACTTTCTCCACCTTTCATATGAAAACACACACAAATATATATATATATATATATATATATATTTATATATATACATATATATATATATATACATGTACCACATTTCAATTTCTGCATGTGCCTCCACGGTATTTCCGATGTTGATGCCTTAGAATTAAAGTACACTGTGGTTGATATATATATATATATATATATATATATATATATATATATATATATTTATATATATATATATAAATATGTATATATATATATATATATATATATATATATATATATATATATATATCGTTTAGGTCAGTAGCAAGTTTGTACATTCAGTGCATTTTCTATACCTAGATGCACGCATCTATAATATGTATATGTATTTATATATATTTATAAAATCATTCCCACCCAGTCCATCCCTGAATACACTCAACACCCCTCCATCCTCCCTGCTAAGATAAGAGGGAGGGTGGAGGGGTGTGGAGTGTATTCAGGGATGGAATGGATGGGAATGATTTTATGCCTTTTCCTTTTTGACTACCTCCCTTGTAAGGGGGAAAAAGCTTTGGTATATGTATATGTATATATATATATATATATATATATATATATATATATATATATATATATATATGTATATATACTGTATATATATATATATATATATATATATATATATATACATATATATATACATATTATAGATGCGTGCACCTAGGTATAGAAAATGCACTGAATGTACAAACCTGCTACTGACCTAAACGACCTTCATGTACCCATGTAAGTACGTACGCCACCATAAATAAAAATCTTCCTCCATATACCTGTTGAAACTAAATGGCGTTTCTATTTCCACCAAAACCTATTTTGATCCACTCGTGTCAAAACCAAAAACACGTACAAAAATACATATATGAACATATTCATTCCAACTGTTTGCCTACAACGAATTATTCGCACAAGCCACGGCAGCGAAATCCCCTGGTGGGTATGCAACTTGATCGCATGGAGATGTACATATCACGGAGACTCCAAAAACTCTAAACCTTCTCCCTTATCTCTTACACTGATAGGGACGAGATTTAATCAACCGCGACTCGAGTAAAACGAAGGTCGTCTTCGAAGACATTCTGTTGTTGGGACAAAAATATGATAAGAAATAAACAACATATAAAAACGAGACGCATCATGATGTCTCGCCACTTCATTATCTTTGTATACTTCGTTTTATTGATTGAAACGTGAAGCGATTTTCCTCTGCTGGGGGGAAATGACGGCACGCACGGGGCTTCCTCTGGTCGAGACCCCAAAGGAATAAATAGGGTCCACCTCTTGAATGAACAAATCCGACAACAGTTTTCCCAAATAAAATCCGTAAAATTGGTTACGGGGATAAACAGGCTAATAGGAGACCAATCTAATTATATCTATTCATATTTATTACCATTGTTAATTCGTACACCGTAGTGTCTATATATATATATATATATATATATATATATATATATATATATATATATATATATATATATATATATATATATATATATATAATCACAAAGAACCCACAGTCGGAATTAAAAGGAAACTTAAGAAGAATGTGTAACTTCTATATTTCGGCTAATAGCTATGGCCCTCTTCAGGAAAATAGACATAGAAAAGATAAATGGAGGGAAAACATAGACAAAAGAAGAAGAAGAAGAAGAAGAAGAAACAGCGTGAACGTGAGAAATGATATATGCTTGAGAGTGGTGTACATTTTACATACATAGTCCATATATCATCTAAGTAAAGTAAAACTTTTTACCAATACTTTACCAGGAGTAACTTGACGTAGAGTTTTAGTCTTTAACCTGTTTAAGGATTTCACATATTTCTTTGTTAAGTGATGAGCTCTTTTTCTACCCAAAAAATACACTCTAAGGTAAAGTAAAATCCGTATAATATATCATATAGATTATTCACCGAAAATACAATGTCTACATACAATGAAAACTATAGTGTGGTTACGGGATTTTGACAAGTGTTCAATCGAATCTGTGGTCTGTGTGAACGGTTTTCTACATTTGTTCCCTTTGATTTCGTCTTTTCCAATAGATTTCGTCTTTTCCAACAAGCTACGTGCTCTTCCTCTCAGAGAATTTGTGGCCGAATTCGCCACACTGTTGTTTTGGGACAGGCTATAGTCGTGGTTGGTGGCAACTTTGGTGTTATTGGTGTAAGACGGAGTGATCAGAGTCTTCGCCAAATTGTAACCGTGGTTGTATTTGAATGGTCTGGAGCTCCACAGAGAATGGAAGCGTCCTATGTATTGCTGTTGTTGTTGCTGTTATTCTTACTATTGTTTTTGTTGTTTTTGTGTTTGTTTTGGTGTTTGTATTTCTGGTTGTAATTACCGTGGTTGTTGTTATTGTTGTAGTTGTTTTTGCTGTTGTTGCTCCTGTTATTATTGCTGTTATTGTTGTTGTTTTTGTGTTTGTTTTGGTATTTGTATTTTCGGTTGTAGTTACCGTGGCTGTTAATGTTATTGTTGTTGTTTTTGCTGTTGTTGCTCCTGTTATTATTGCTGTTATTGTTGTTTTTGTGTTTGTATTGGTATTTGTATTATTGGTTGTAGTTACCGTGGTTGTTGTTGTTGTTGCAGTTGTTGTTTTGCTGTTGTTGCTCCTGTTATTATTGCTGTTATTGTTGTTGTTTTTGTGTTTGTATTGGTATTTGTATTTTCGGTTGTAGTTACAGTGGTTGTTATTGTTATTGTTAAAGTTGTTTTTGCTCCTGGTGCTGTTGTTGCTGTTACTGTTATCGTTGCATATGGCAACAGCAATGTTGGTGCTGGTAACGTTTTTGTTGACAGCTGGGATAGTGTTGTGAGTGATGGTGATAAAGATCCTTGAATGGAGGTTTGCAGAACAATGGGTGGCTCTACCGGATGCTTGTGTATGGAAAGCGGCCCTTCTTTTAGTCGCTCATGGTTCCATGGGAAATATCACGGGATTTTTTATTTTTGTTTTTTATTTATTTATCTATTTATTTATTTTTGCAGAGCAAGTCTCTGGTTTACAAGCTTCTCTTTTCTTCTGCCTGTCTTCTTGTCTGTCTGTCTGTATGTGTGTGTGTATTTACCGCCTGTCTGTCTGTATGTATGTACGTATGTAGATATGGTATCTGACTACAAAATGCTCATCAATGTCTGTCTGTATGTGTGTGTGTATTTACCGCCTGTCTGTCTGTCTGTCTGTATGTATGCATGTGTGTAGATATGGTATCTGACTACAAAATTATCATCAATGGGGAAGAGGGAAGTAGACTAACTAGCATCAGTATTAACCCATTCAACTCCGATGACAAGATGTCTTGTCATTTGGTCAAATAAAACAAAAAATCATAAAACACCAAAATGTTTGATCAAACACCAGAAAAATATGACGTCAGTCCTCGCTTCGCTCGCAGCGAAGCGAGGACTGACGTCATATTTTTCTGGTGTTTGATCAAACATTTTGGTGTTTTATGATTTTTTGTTTTATTTGACCAAATGACAAGACATCTTGTCATCGGAGTTGAATGGGTTAACAAGGAAGATATAGTTAAACAGACTGATAGACTTAAAGCTAGTGCCAGGAACAGGACTAACAGAACATTAGACTTTATTGCTAGGCTGGTTACAAACAAAAATGCAGATGTAGTTATTACACTTAATAATGCGATAGCTACACCCATCCTTGACTATGTGGTTCAGTTCTAGTCTCGGCCCTATAGAATGGATATTAAATCACTATAATCATTAAAGAGGAGAATGACCAAAATGATACAAGATTTTATAAATTTGCCTAAACGAACACAGGCTTAGGCACCATAACTTACACTCTCTGGAGAGACGAAGAGTACAGGGTGATCTAATAGAGATATTCAAATGGGCCAAGGGTTTTAACAAGGGTGATGCAGACAAGGTCATCATAATAAGATAGCAGGTTTATATCGGGCACATTTAGTTTGAAGAGAGAAATAGGCAAGAACTCGTTTACCAATAGAATATGGTGGGCGCTCAAACTATTGGTTGTTTTAAGAAAATATTAGATAATTCTATGGATAGGGGTGATAGGTGGTAATGGACATGGAAATGCCTAGTGCGGGCCTTATGGTCTCTTGCAGTCCCCATTCATTCTTATGTCCTTATGTTTTTATGTATGTATACACGTATGTACCCATGTATGTATGTATAATTGACTGTCTTCTGTCTGTTTTTATTCTCTTCCTTCTTTCTGTCTGGTAGCCTGTCTATCTATATATCCCACGAATCTGGTTGTCTGTCGTCTCTGCCAGTCCGTCTGCCTACCTGTCTGTTCATATGTCTACGCGCCTGTCTGTCTGTCAATTTATTTGTCCGTATGTCTGTCCATTTCTTTGCCTGTCATATTGCCCGTCTATCCATCTCTCAGTCTTTCCGTCTTCTGTCTTTTCGACTGGTCGTGTTTCTGTACGCTTATCTGGTCCTTTATTCCTCTGTCTGACTTTCCATCTGTCCATCTATCCGTCTACTATCTGTCGTCTACCTGTCTGTCTGTCCGTCTACCCGTTTGTAAGTAAAGCCTGTCTGTTCATCTGTCTCTCTGTCGTCTACCTGTCTGTCTGTACGTCTATCCGTTTGTAAGTAAAGCCTGTCTGTTCTTCTGTCTCTCTGTCTACCCGCCTTCTGTCCACCCGTCCGTCTGTCCGTCTATCCGTCTTTCCTTCCGTGCGTCTCTACGACTGCTCGCCTCTGCCCGTATCTCTTTTCTTCCGTAACTCCGTCTTTCTGTCCGCGCGTCTGTCCGTCACCCCGTCTGCCTGCCTGTCTGTCTGTCTCCTTTCGGCCTGCGTCTGGCTATTAGGGGTCCTAAGTCCTCTGGAGGCTTCATCTCGTCCCGCCTACCAGCTGCTCGACCATTTGGGCCAATCCGACATTGCAGGTGCCCAGGATTTATCACGAAGCTGCATGAAGATACATCGCAATGCATCAGCAGAGGAGAATAACGATAGACTACAATGACCTTTTCGACATCACCCAAAGGTCTTCGGCCAGGCTTACGACAGGTGATTTTAATCAGATGAAAGGCTTATCAGGGGAAATAATGGTCCGTTTCCAATGGCCTCGATTCATAAATCAGGTGATGGCTCAATAGCTAAATTCAATAAAGTGAAATTACTTCGTACGAAGTGCATAAAGCATGTCGAGGATATTCTCGATTGCCAAGTGAACTTGCAGTTATATTGTGTTCATAAAGAACATGGGCAGTCACGAACATAAGTACAAAGGAGACTGGAGGAGACCATAGGGCCTACACTAGGACTACGAACGAAATCTTTCAACTACACCATTATTTCAAACGTGTAACTATATGCCACGTTGCTGGATACTATATATTATTGAAAAATTAAATGTCTTTCTATGAATAGTATTTGTTGCCAATACCTTCATGTGTATAACATTATTCTTGTATTAGACTAGATCTTTAACTATAGAATCGCTGGATCAATGAATTTGTACTTGTCACTGTAGTTAGTACATATACAAATATGTGCAGGATCCAGCATGTATGACATAAACTATATATCGCATATTCCCCCCCCCCACACATTTTTCTATGTAAGATGTGAGGTTTTTTTCCGTGTACCACTAGCGCAGTGGATGTTCTGTTGTGTCTCACATCCCTCTAATGCTCTTCGATTTTTTTTTTTTTTTTTTTTTTTTTTTTTTTTTACTAGGCCTCGTCCAGGAGTAAATGAAATTGATAGGCATGTTGGTATAAGTACACTTTTCCCCTTATTTCAATCAACTATTAAAATGAAGTCTTACATAAAAGCATATCAATTCCCTATTTTGTCTCTACACATATTCAGTAATATAACCCCCAATATATAATGTTCAATTCTTTTATCATTATAATCAACATAGATTCTTGGCAATGAAAGTCCCTGAATAAACCTATTGCTTCTTGTTTTTATGTTTCCCTTTTAATATATTGCATCTTCCATGAGGGGACGGAGAGGAAGGGGGGGATCACCGATTAAGTGAAGCGGCCTTGCTGTGGATGTGCTGTGTCTTGCTGCATTGCTTCTGACCCAGGGCAGTGGGCGGGATACAGGGATGACCCGTCATCCACAAGGAGCTAAGATGAGATGGGGGAGGGTGGTGGCTGGGAGTGGAAGGGGTGGGAATAGGCACGTGCCTTTGATTTGGCTACCTCTCTTATAAGAGGGAAAAACTCTTGGTATATATATACACATAGCATGTGGGCTATAAACTCACTGCCCAAAATACTATTTCGTAAAACTGTACCTCTAATTCTATATGCTTCAGCACTTACTGCATGAACGATTAAAACATTAAAATCTACTTTCAGGTTCGACCGGAATCAAGTGCGAATAAACGGATACTCATTTTGTCAGCATTGGGGCAACAACATCTCTCTGGATCCAAATGTTCATTCCTACGGTTAATTAATCCTCACTTATGTCATCTAGTGGGAATAAAATCTTTATTGGATCCAGCCTCAGGGGCACATGAAAGTGCAGATAGTTTTGCGTTTGCATAATGTGAGAGTTGGAATATAATATATATTTTCATGTGTACACAATCACTGAGATGTCGATACTAAATTTGAACCGAACAACACTATCAAGACTCCACCTAATGTAGGCCTTATGGTCTCTTGCAGTCTCCTTCATTCTTATGTTGAACCAGAAGTCTCAGTGATAGGTTATCGTTTATTTTTAACTTTTCGCGATGGTTTTTGGTTCTGTATCAAGGGGAGAGAGCAAGGAGCAAAAACCTCAATGAAGAAATTTCATTGCAGTGAAGTGCCAAATTCACTGATACTAGGTGCAAATACTACGTATAATTATATTTGTCTTCATGTTTTCTTCGCTCTGTCTTATTGTAACAATCAGGCAATCATTTGGTGTGTGTAAGAGGGGAGAATATCCCACGTTACATGCTCCTGAATTTGAATACAGTGTGCACTCACTCAGACATGATTAAATTCATTCTTCCTTCGTTGCCACGCGGGGCAAAGGATATCTTGGTACAACTTTTCAGGAACAACAAAAGGAGGAAATCATGAATACGCTGTCGTGACGTCAGCGAACCTCCGGGTTTCGAGTTTTCAATTCAAGTCGAAACAGGACTCTGATTAGTTCACAGCGGAGATTAATCTTCCAGAGACTTCTGCAGATTGTTAATGAATGACAAGAATTGTTGTGTGGCGCTCTGAGTTAGAGAGAGAGAGAGAGAGAGAAGGAGAAATAAGTACCAGAGAGAGAGAGAGAGAGAGAGAAGGAGAAATAAGTACCAGAGAGAGAGAGAGAGAGAGAGAGAGAGAAACTAGAGATGAATTGAGGGAATATGGAAGAGGGAAGGGAATACAAATTACAAAATGCGTCCCCAGTGAATGAGAGGAGTTTGGTTATGTGTGGAATTAGAGGTCGGACAATGGAGGTAAAGAGAGAGCGAGGGTGGAACTAGAAAATCTGTCAATTTGGATAACGTATAAGTGAGACAGATGGGGAGGAATAGGCGGAAGGGTGAGGGAGAGAAGTAGACGGAAGAGTAAGTGAGGAAGAGGATGAAATTGGGGAATACATGGTTTAAGAAAGATTAACAAATGGCACGAACTAAGCAATACCGCACTGAGTTAGAGAAAATAAGTACATGGAAAGGCTGGAAAACCTGCCCAGTGGAAACCTAGAGAACATTGTCGAATGGGATTGACGTTTCCATAATCCATTTAATCCGTTGATATGATTTTACGACTTACAGTATCGTTAACGTCAGGCAATTTCATGTACTTCAGAAGATACCTAGGGACACATTTCTTGTTTAATTCTCTAATCAGGTAATCGACACTGCCGATATTGCTCTGCATAGCACCAGGCGACTTGATGTTCTTGTTGGTTGCCCCTAAGCGAAAAAAAAAAAAAAAAAAAAATCTGCCAACTCACACCATTACCGACATCATTTAGAGGTTGCAGGTTCTATTCGACACTTCCCAAGCTATCTCTCTCGCTACTGACTTGGAGCCTTCTGATTGGCTGCTCGACAATTCCACGTGATGCTATCTGCTAACTGGCTCAGGTCTTGGAACGTAATGCAGCCTTGACGCGACAGAGTGACCTTCTCTCTCTTTTAATACTTTTTTTCTTTATCGAATAACATCCATCCTTAATGTGTCTCAACCGCTTTTTTAATTAATCTAACATGAGTTCCCATCATCAGTTTAGCTCTCTGTAAACTCTTCCTCTCTCCTAGTCTACCCCATCCCGCTCTCAATTCTTTTCCACTCTACTCAATTCCCACACATTCATAATATTACAACAGCTTCACGTACAGCAACAGAAAGGTATTTTGTACGAAAAATGCATTCACGGATACAATGCACACAAGGGATGATTAGATTATGAATACATAAAGTTGAAGTTAATCTTGCGCTCATGGGAAAGGTGGAGGAAAAGAATGACTTGGACCTCGAGGTGACCGGAGGCTGGGCGTTGGAACGGCGGTCAGGGAGAGGGAAGGGAAGGTCGGGGGTATTTGTGTCTGGAGGTCAGGGGTATTTGTGTACGGAGTTCGGGGGGAAGGGGTGTTTGTGTCTGGAGGTTGGGGGTGTTTGTGTCTGGAAGTGGGGGCATTTGTGTCCGGAGGTCCGGGGGGGGGGGGTATTTGTGTCTGGAGGTCGGGGGTGTTTGTGTCTGGAGGTGGGGGTATTTGTGCTCGGAGGTCGGGGGCAGGGGTACTTGTTTCTGGAGGTCGGGAGTGGTTGTGCCTGGAGATGGAGGTTACAAGTATCTGGAGGTGGGTAATATTTGTGCCTGGATGTGGGGGGGGTATTTGTATCTGGAGGTGGGGGTATTTGTGCCTGGATGTGGGGGATTTGTGTCTGGAGGTAGGGGTATTTGTGCCTGGAGGTGGGGGGATTTGTGTCTGGAGGTGGGGGGATTTGTGTCTGAAGGTGTGGGGTATTTTTGTCTGGAGGTGGAGGATATTTGTGTCTGGATGTGGGGAGTATTTGTGCCTGGATGTGGGGGGTATTTATGCCTGGATGTGGGGGGTTCATGTGTCTGGAGGTGAGGGGTATTTGTGCCTGGAGGTGGGGGGTATTTGTGCTTGGAGGTGGGGGGTATTTGTGCTTGGAGGTGGGGGGTATTTGTGTCTGGAGGTGGGGGTATTTGTGTCTGGAGGTCGGGGGCTGAAGAATGGGAGGTTATTAGACTGGAAGAATATGACAGACGACTACACTTTCTCTTCGTCACGATGGCGAGCTGTTTGCATCTGATTGTGGCAGCGTCAGATATGATTTTGATATGTCAAGGGCCGCGCGGTAGTCCAGTGGATACAGTGTCGAAATCATGAGTTCGATTTCCGGGACCCGCTGCGTGCTCCCTCCGTTGATTCCAGAAAGCCATGGCCGAGCGGGGAGGCAACCCTAACATCGGGCTCTTAAAAAAAGGGGGTTTCTCACTTCCCACTTCGCGGGAGTAGTAGGATAGTGATTATTATCATTATTATTATTATCATTATTGTTTTTTTATGTGAAGGGCCAACCTCAACTTGCAAGACGTCTCGACTGAACGAGACGTCGTTCAGGTCAAAGCCTAAGAGTCTTTACCACATCAAAGACCATAACCAGTGAAAACGTGCCGAACAACGGGTCAATTCCTCCCTCGATTTGCACAAAGTGGACCTGCATTTAACTGCAGCAGCAACCTTTCCTCGTCTCTTACCTACTCCGTCCCAACCTCTTCTGAGCCTTTTGTACACTCAGAAGTTGTAGCTTTCGTCTCCGTACTCCAAAAATCTCATACAAGAGCAACGTCTTCAATTGGTGTTTGCTTTGCCATCAGCAACCGACGATTTCTCCGAGTACACAAGACTCTGTTGCAGTCAAACCATTTCTTGGATAAGCTGTACGACGGTGATCAAAGAGGCTCCTACTCTCAGATTTCCTGTAAGCCAATTCTCCTCTTCTCCGTTTTCAATTGTCACTCCAAGATCTAAGAACGTGAACCATTTCCTTCATTCTTGCTTGACCTCTTCAACATAGTAAAATGTCCCATGGCTTCTGTACTTGCGAAGGATAGGTCGTTTATGTAGTTGATGGTCGAACCCTTACTTGAAGACTGTCTCAATCCATCGCGACCCTCTGATTTCAGTTCCAAAAGAGATGTCATATATCTGTTCCTCATGAAGCCAATGGCATATCAAGTAATAATATGAACATAGTTGAGTCAATAGCGGAGATTTCGTGTGGAAACCTTTACACTTGCACGAGAATCTACACTTCATACTTTATGTATCACACAAAGTTTATAGTGACAAAACAATATACCATCAAACGAACGTAAACAATAGGATTTTGTGCATAAGCAAGCCTCGGCGTTTGATGTTGTCTTGCTCAGGCATAAACCTCGACTGTGAAGACGCGTGAACCTCGGAGATGACCAATGGCGTGACGGGTCGGAGTACTTAACGTCTCAAAGGCTGTAATCAAATCCCGCTCTGCTTCCGGCGACAATCTGGGGGAGAGGAAGGCCTAACTCATCACGAAGGAGCCAAGGGAAGGAAGAGGGAGTGACGGGAGGGACGAGGGGGGGGGGAGGAACAGGGATGAGAAAGAAGACGGTGGGAAGGTGGGAGAAGGAGGAAGGAAGGGAAGAGGGAAGAAGGGATAGGGAGGGAAGGAGGAGGGAGAAGGAGTGAGTGAGGTAGGGAGAAAGGAGGAGGGAGGGAGGGAGGGAGGAAGAGGGGGTGAGAGAGGGAGGGAGGGAGGAAGATGGGAGGGAGGAAGAGGGAAGGAAAGAGGAAGGAACGGAGGGAGGAAGGAACGGAGGGAGGAAGGAAGAGAGAGTGAGAGAGGGAGGAGGGTTTTGAGAGGAAGAGGAGGGGGAAAAGATAATCAAAGGAGTAAACAATGACAGATGTAGATGCTAAAAAGAGCCAGAAAAGGAGAAGAAAAGATGCGCGAAAGTTGTGTTTAAAGAAAAAATAAAGGACAAAGAGAAGGACAGAAGGAGAGAAGAAAAGATGGAGAATTTGATTAAATTGAGGTGGAGAGGCAAACAGACTGATATATATATATATATATATATATATATATATATATATATATATATATATATATATATATATATATATATGAATTGACACAAACATAGGTGGGTAGACAAGAAAGGTAAACAGGGATAGAGAGGGTTGAGTGGATGGAAGAGCGAGGTAAAAAGAGAAAGGTAAACGCAGAGATATAAGACAGAGCGAAAGGAAAGGAGAGATGCAAAAGGGAAGAGGCGAATACAGGAAGGGAAACCTCTACGCCACAGGACGAAGAAAGGGGAAAGGAGGGAAGGAGAAGAGGGGACAGAGAAAGGGAAGAAAGCACAGTGCATGGGTGAGTAACAAAAGGGGATGGGGAGATGGAACCGTGTGTGTGTGTGTGTGTGTGTGTGTGTGTGAGAGAGAGAGAGAGAGAGAGAGAGAGAGAGAGAGAGAGAGAGAGAGAGAGGGAGAGAGAGAGAGGAGAGAGAGAGGAGAGAGAGAAGAGAGAGGGAGAAGAGAAATAGAGAAACAGAGAAAGAGAGAGAAGTGAAGCGAAAGAGGGGGAGGGAAAGAAAAAGAGGGAAATAGTGAGGAAAGAGAGAGGAACGACAGAGAAAAGAGAGAAAAGAGAGGAACGAGTAAAGAGAGAGAGGGAGAGAGAGTAACAGGACAGTAAAGAGAGAGAAGTGAGAAAAGAGAGAAAAGAGAGAAATGAGAGAAATGAGAAGAGAGAGAAAAGTGAGAGAAAAGAGAGTAAAGAGAGGAGGAAGACGAAGAGAAGGGAATGGGAACGAAGACGAACGCCGAGTTTATTGGTCGTATTCAGGCGGCGATCACCTGCGCTTTACGGCGGGAGCGAGATCGTCTCCTAAGCCTTGTGGGAACGTCGACCTCGAGACGGCTGTGGAGGAGACCCAACGTCGGTTCATAACCTCAGCACCACGAGATCCTTTGCTGAATAAACACGTCTGGCGTCAGGAGCCCGTCGTGAGGGGTTTCCACCAGGAGGCACTGAGTACCTGCGGCCGAGGCATTCACTTTTGTCCTATCAAGCGCTTGGACAGTTCGGGCTGGTAACAGTCACTGGTGGGAATCGGAGGGGAGTGCGGGATTCGAACCCAAAACTAAGCAAATCAAGAGGGAAATAAGCAAGAACTGGTTTAAAAATAGAGTGGTTAACAATTGGAATAGACTTAGTGGCTGAAATCATCGGCCGTCTTAAGAGAAGGTTAGACAACTTTATGAATAGGAATGATAAGTGGCAATAGACATGGAACTGCCAAGTGTAAGTCTTAGGGTCTCTTGCGGTCTCCTTCATTCTTATGTTTTTATGATTACGCCACCAATGAGTTAGTTGAGATATACTCCAACCTTTCAGTACAAGATGTTGCTCTTAGGGTGAATGAACTCGTTTGGTGAGAGCAAGAACACAATCGCTGAAGGTACTATTATAGCGAAGACATGAACCCATTTGGCGTGAAATTTGCCGGAGCCAGAGTTTCCATATTTGTGTTGGTGTTGTGTAGAATTATATTTTGTTGTTTTGTTATTTATTGTATTATTTATATTATGTTATTATGTATTTATATTATAAGACTTGGTTGTGTTGTATATCGCAGATGCGATGCGCGCCTTTGTTTTGGCGCGAATTGGAGAGCGTGGCGTTAGTATCTAAGCAGCCTTGTAAGCAGTTGCACGTATTTTGTGTTTGTGTCATTTTGTGTGTGTATCCAAATATAAACTATACGTCTATATTTGCGCACTCATTAGCCACCCCGATACATATTTACTCTCTGTTCTCGGAAGTCTCAGTTTGGTGTTGATAGAAGGAGCGAGAGAGATACTGCCGTTCGTCAGCCCGTTACTCCTTTTATGGCAGTGACCAAAACAAACGTCTAAGTCAGTGGTTCCCAAACGGTGTGCCGCGGCACCAAAGAGTGCCGTGAGATGAACTGATGAGGGTGCCACCAAAATTGAGGGCAAAAATAATTTTCGTATTACCGACTCTCTCTGTCATCCATTTTTGTTCATTAAAGCAGCATCAGTGTAAAGATGAGTATTTTCATATTATCCAGGGACAAAATTTTGTTACAATGATGTTGAATCAACAAAATACAGACAAACTAGAATTTAGATTTTCTAGTAAGGGTGCCGGGGACTTCTGAAAGGCTTGGCAAGGGTGTCTGCCTCAAGCCAGAAAAGGTTGGGAACCACTGATCTAAGTGGTGATTAGGAGAAAAGTTCTTTGGCCCAAAACACGTTCATCTCTCTAACACAACATACTATATTTTTAGAAGCTCTGCCATGGGACTCGAACCCTGACCCGTGCGTCCATAATCACGAGGTCAAGACGCTAGCAACCGTGCTACATGTGGTGGTTCAAAAGGACTGTACAAGTCCCCGACTACACTTCACGTAACATCGTCATTATGGACACACGGGTCAGGGTTCGAATCCCATGGCAGAGCTTCTAAAAATGTTCAATCTGTCTTTAACATACACAACATAATATATCATTACTACTCATATACCAGACGATTTTATCTGAATATGTGACTCAGCCTAGAATGAGGAATCAATCCAACTGGACCCCGGTCTGACAGAAAGTGGATATAGATTATTACTGCTCACACGCCAGATGATTTTGTCTGAATAGGAGACTCAAGCTAGAATGAGGAATCAAACTAGACACCCGAAAGTTGTGTCATATGAATCAAATCACCCAACACACTCGTCAGGAGAATCAATGCCGTCCATCACTGGCTTTGAAGGTGATGAGAGAGAGAGAGAGAGAGAGAGAGAGAGAGAGAGAGAGAGAGAGAGAGAGAGAGAGAGAGAGAGAGAGAGAGAGAGAGAGAAATGAAATTCTCCACTAGGGTTACGTAGTCTACTATCATTCTGGCTACAGCCAGACAATTTCATTATAGTTTGGGGGTCATTAACAGAGTTAACAAGTTAAATTTGTATCGTTTAAAGATTTATCTATGGTGATATATTACATCTATCTGTATAACACTGAGTTCCTTTCACCTTGGAAGTGAGGTAACCAGCCATGGCACCTTCCCTTGCCATTCCCATTTTCACCCGCTACCCGTTTTCTTTTCATCTTCGCTTGTCGTGGGCCACGGGTCATCCCTCCCCTCTGCCCCACTACCCGGGTCAGAAACAATGCAGTAAGACACAGTTGTTATTCAGCCTTCGAGACATCACACCATAGTGAAAATATTGATATTTTCATCACACGTTTTCCTAGAAGACTTTTGGTACCTAGACGAGCCATTTGCGTCCTGAGTTCCCCCTTCTACCAAATAAGATAATCTGACATAATCTAGAGTAAAACTCCTTCATTACGTTACTAACACAGATGGGTTGATTGAGGTAATGGACCTGAAGAAATCCATCTGGCATTACAAATCCATCTAGCATTACTAGAATAAGGTTCCTAAAGACCAACACGGGTACAAATAGATTAATCACCTTGGAAACAAAAGTTCTGCATGTGTAGCTAACATCACGAACACTGGGGCTAGTGCTATAACCTTGATATAGAATATTATTAGTCTTAATGATAAATTACCCGAGGGTTCTGTGCAAGGCCAGATCACAGAACTAAAATCTCGTGCATGACTGGCCAGCGTGACCAGTCGACTACGAAAAGTTGAACTCGAATTCTCTTGTCGACGACAATCCACGAAGTAGATTCTGTGTCCGTTCGTTATACACAGGAATTCATAGTGCTTAAAATGTATCCTAAGATTTAGAAAATCCACGTTTTATTTGCCTCTCGAGCAAACAAATAATTAACTCCGATAAACCTGATAAAAAATTAATCTCGCGCTTTGGAGGTAACATATCAGAAATAAGGTATGGGGGAACAACTTAGAGAGAAAAAAAGGTGAAAAATATTTTACAATCAACTGCAGACTCCAGGCTCTGTCCTTTTTTGTACACAGGACATGACCACGAGAAATAGAAAATAGAACAGAGAGAAAAGAAAGAGAGAGAAACTGGGTAAGAAATGGCTATTGATATTTTAATGACGGTGGCTGAGCCCGCGCGAGACTGATGATGAAGTTCCGTGTGGGTAGAACACGCTGTTGAATTGACCCCTTCCATTCAGCAACACCTCTCACAGATTCCCTTCTCACTAATACAACACGATTCTATTAAACCGATTTCGTGAGACGGAACCTCACCGAACCGTGAGACCTTTGCCCCAGAGGCGTCTTCTCTCCCGAAGAAAGTTGTTTTTGGATTTGTTAGAGTGAGATGTGTATACGGCGTCACCGAAGTGAGGAGGTGAAGTAGTACGCTTCAGGACAAGTTCGTGTGTATCTGTTGTCAGGCCAATGAGAACCTGAGTTACGAATGCGCGTAACGAATGCGCGTAACGAATAGCGCTGCGGCCGACTCGACCTCACGTCTCTTTCAGGCGGATTCAGTTTTGCAAGGCGGCAGGCGATTTCATCAAACGAGGGGACACGTTTGGAAGAAAATAAGTTCTCAGACAACTGAATCAACTGAATAAAGAAGATGAAGAAGAAGAAGGAAAGGAAAGAAGGGGAAAGAAGAGAAAGAAGAAGAAGAAGGAGAAAGAAGAGAAAGAAGAAGAAGGATAAAGAAAAGAAAAGAAAGGAGAAAAAATAAAACGAAGAAGAAAGAGAAGTAGGAGAAATAAAAGAAGAAGAAGACGAAGAAGAAGAAGACGGCAAAGAAGAAGAAGAAGAAGAAGAAGAAGGAAAAGAAGAAGAAGAAGAAGAAGAAGAAGAAGAAGAAGAAGAAGAAGAAGAAGAAGAAGAAGAAGAAGAAGAAGAAGAAGAAGAAGAAGAAGAAGAAGAAGAAGAAGAAGAAGAAGAAGAAGAAGAAGAAGAAGAAGAAGAAGAAGAAGAAGGAAAAGAAGAAGAATGTAAGCAAGCGTCATTGTTCGCGTTGGGTCCACAGTCATAGCTCACCAGCAACACTGGTAAAATTAATTTTGTAACGACTATTGCAAATTTGCTTTTTTATCTTCAAAGATATATTTTGGAAGAATCTCTTACTCAAGACAGAGACCCATCCTTCCTCGTCAGTCTTCTTGCAAGAGAAACTAAAGCAACTCAACCCCATGATGTGCTTTTTGTGTCTGCGAGACTTCAGCAAAAGTGTGTACTCGAGTACATTTCATCCAAGTTTTTAAGTAGCTGAGTGCTACAGAACAGATTCAGACTCATAATGTCCCACCTCTCTTCCTCAGCTTCTCCTTCTTTGTCTTCGTCTTTGTCTTCGGAGAGAGAAAGAGAGCGAGAGAGAGAGAGAGGGGGGGGAGAGGAAGGGAGGGAGGTAAGGAGGAGACAGACAGAGGAGACAGAGATAGATATAGATATATAGACAGAGATAGATAAAGAGAGAAATAGATAGATAGATAGATAGATAGATAGAGAGAGCGGAGAGGGGTGGGTTAGTTGGTGGAGGATGGAAGGATTAGAAAGCGAGAGAAAGAGAGAAAGAGAAAGAGAGAGAGAGAGAGCGAGAGAGAGAGAGAGAGAGAGAGAGAGAGAGAGAGAGAGAGAGAGAGGAGAGTATAAAGCGTCCCCAATGGTGGTAATGAAATACACGCGTGTGCGTGCGGGTGTGACGGGATAATTTGAAGAACAAATACGACAAAGTATCATCTTTTGACATAAACTTTTCCTGCATTTAGAGACCTCTGGACCAGAGTGAACGTGTTGACCATGTTGGAGGAGGAAGAGGAGGAGGAGGAGGAGGAAGGGGAGGAGTGGGGGAACATGTTTAAAGGGTTCCTGCTCTTCGCGAAGTGTTAATTCCATCAAAGGCTGATTTGCACCCAGAACAAAGTAACTACGAGTGAGAAGCCGACAAATCACGTTTGCATGTTACATATGTAACAGGTTTGCGAAGGTTGTGTTGTGTAGCACAACTATGGTGTATGGGTAACGTGAATATTAATTTGTGGAGTTGTACCCGTGTTTAGAGTTAACACGTACAGAATCGGCATTGTTGAGCTAGGAATGGATAGAATCGTTTCTCTGTGATGAGTGAAACTGTGTAGCTTTTGTCCAAAACGAAGTCCTCAAAGAAAGTATTCAAGGAGCGTAGTCTGCATATTTCACACAACTGTTTGGTAACTTTTCATGATTAGGGGTTAAGGTGAGTGACTAATATCATATTTGCATAATATGTGTGTGATATGCTCGTACATGTCTCATAATGTAAGCATTATATATGTCTCTACTTCGTGTATAAAGAAAATTTTAATTTCTCCTCACTCTGAGTTGAGTTACTTGGGTATGATGTACATGTCTTTTAAATAATGACAATTGTTGCAAGCATATAACACTCATATATACGGATGGTAGAAAAGTAATTTTATATGATCATTGGGTAGTTGCTACTTTCCTATGAGGTTGACTGTAGCTCGTATATAAACCATAATTCTGCTATGTTCATTTCTAAATGACTTTAATGAAAAGGTATATAATGCAGGTTGATGTATACGATGTGTGTAAATGGCATTTGTTAAATGTTTATTGTCTGATTCGATGAGATATGAAGATGGTATGATACTTTCGTGATGCGGACACGGTGGTGCGTGGCGTTAAAGTCACTGGTATGGAATAAATATCACATCTTTAGATGGTCTGTTCGTTAAGTGACACGTGTGTACACATGCAGGCGCACACACACGCACACACACACACACGACTCGGTGGCGCGGTTGGTAGAGTCTCAGACTGTCAGTACGGAGGTATTGGCGGTACCTGGTTTGAATCCTGCCCAGGGCTGAAATTATTTCAGTATCGCTGCGTTTCCAGTCGTTACTCCAACTCTCGTGGGCGGGGAGATGGGTGTGTGTGTGCGTGTAAGGTCATAGCATTACCCATAGATCGGACATACGAGCTCTAAGCTCTCTTCCGGGAGGGAAATAGCTGTCGATCACGAGTCCAACACGTGATCTAAAGACCAAGGTGAATCACAAGGTTTGATGGTATAGTGGTACCACGCTTGATTGCCAACTCGGCTATCCGAGTTCGAGTTTCGCCAGAAAAGATAATTTTATCATCGCTGCAATGACACCCCAACTCTGGTGGGCAAATAGTTGGGGTCTATATGTGTAAGGCCACAGTATTACCCATGGATCAAAACATATAATAATAATAGCTCTGAGATCTCATCCGGGAGGGTAATAGTTGTCGCTCACGAGTCCAATTCGTGATCCATAACCGTGGTAGATCACACACACCGACTTTCTGGTGTAGTGGTACCGCGCTCGCCTGCTAACTCATTGGTTTAAATCTGGTCCTCACTCAAGACTGAAAAGCATCACAGTACTGCAAGCTGACAACACGTTCTGCTGAAGTAAGAGCTGCGTGGTGTGTGTGCGTGCGTGCGTGTGTGTGTGTGTGTGTGTGTGTGTGTGTGTGTGTGTGTTCACCTTGGTCTTTGGATCACATGTTGGACTCGTGATCGACAGCTATTTCCCTCCCGGAAGACAGCTCAGAGCTCGTATGACCGATCTATGGGTAATGCTATGACCTTACATGCACACACATACACAACTCCCCGCCCAAGAGAGTTGGAGTAACGACTCGAAGCGCAGCAATACTAAAATAATTTCTGCCTTGGGCAGGATTCGAACCAGGTACCACCGGTACCGCCATACTGACAGTCTGGGACTCTACCAACCGCTCCACCGATTCCTGTGTGTGTGTGTGTGTGTGTGTGTGTCCGCACGCGCGCGCATGCGTATGTATAACGTCACAGCATTCCCCGTACATTGGTCCATATATGAGATCTAAATTTCTTTTCGGGAGTGTAATAGCAGTTGATCCAAAGCCCAGCACGCGATTGAAGACACGCGCGCACACATACAAACACTGTAGTCTCACTATCTCTTCTAAACCAGTCAAATTCTCGAGCGCAGCAACGGATGCCTGATGTACGATGATTCGATGATGCATCACAATACTCGCGTTATAAAGTATATCGCCACTGTTGATTTGCTCGTTCTCTTTTACTCCAAGTAATAACAAACACAGAAAACGCGATCAATTCACTTCACAGAAAACGGGGGTCACTCAGCTACAACTACAAAATATAATCAAGACGCCGACAGCGACATGCACGTATGTCCACCCGCGCCTCATGGCGCCTACGTAGTCGTCATCGTATGGAAGGAATTAAAACGGTGTGGTTGCAAATTAAAGCATATATTCGCGTCAAAAGATTCACCCACAACACCCCGGCCATCTTAGTACCTTGGGATGAGACGTTACCTACTCCTCGTTATTCTGCGTGAATTGATGTTTCGATAAAGAATACTGATCGAGTTTAATGAACAAGTTGTACTTGTAAACTCGATACACATTTGTAACAGTGAAATAATGTGGATATTATGATGAATTCTACGTAGGATTGATTTGGAAATATTGTGAAAAAACGTATCTAAATAAAGTTGTGAATCAAGTCTTCTGTGGAATCTTAAGGGATTACGTTCTTGAAAAAGAAAATCTTTCAGAGATATATTAAATATTTTTCATCAATATATTCTTGAAATTCAAAACTCGTTGATTCTTAAATACTCTAATTCAAACGGTACATAGGCACATTGTCTTAAAAAAATCATGAGAAAGAAAATCCTGATATTGTACAAAAGAATTATTCATATAAAAATCACGATGAAGTAGAAATTTGGAAAAACCCAGGAGTATATTAACATTTCCCATTGAACTTACATCCACAATATGTTCATATTATACTCATAGGCACCAAATATGGTACTTTATATAGTTATATGGATATAAAATCTATATAAAGACAAGGACTACCGATGGAGCCAAAAAGAGGTGATCTTGCGGGAAGGACGTCACGTAGAATCATCTCCCCTTCGTTTCGTCTGCAAAATCCATGAACAGCCAATACATTCATTCGGAGGTGCAATCCCAGGATTGGTACTTGGTGTCTAAACTTTTTTTTTTTTGGGGGGGGGGATCAGCCTCCAGCTTATTTTCATTTTCCCTTTTCTCACAATGCATCCACACTAAGCATACGTGTATATATATATATATATATATATATATATATATATATATATATATATATATATATATATATATATAGTATGTGTGTGTGTGTACGCACGCACGCGCTTGTGTATGCGTTTGCATGTGTGCGTGCGTGTGTGTGCGTGCCTGTGTGTGTGGTTGTGTCCTCTTGTGTGTGTGTGTCCATGGTTATGCGTGAGTTTATTATGGCAGTCGTTCACTCAAATTTAACGGTAATTTTCATACCTTCTCAACAATCATCTTGCTTTCCGCTATGCTGGTTGCTAACATCAAGTTACCTGCAAAAAAGAAAAGAAATGTGTTGAAAACATCTAGTGGCATCACAAATGAACAAACACAATAAGTGAGTTTCGCGTTTATGCATTATTATTTATAAACACGAAACACACGGACGTACATACACACACACACACACACACACACACAAATACACAATCAACATCTTCACCGATATCAACAACATTAACAAGAGCAACACTAACAACAATAGCAATAACAGGAGAAAGTATAACAGTAATAACAATAACAACAGCAGCAAGATCAACTATACCAACAGGAACAACTAACAACAACAATAACAGCACCAGAAACAACAACCATAACAACATCGACTATGACAACATCAACGACAATAACATAGACAACGACTTCTACAACGGCAATAACAAAAACAAAAGCACCAACAGCAAAAACATTAATAAGAACAGTACAGGCAACAACAATACCAAAAACGACACTCAAATCAACATCTACATGAAGATAGATACGTAGAATCGAGACCTAATTCAGTTGACTGGCAATCTTAGGCGCTACCGAGCAAAACATTAATCACGTGATAAGGGACTGAACGAGGTAAACATACTGTAACAGCCACCAATTTCCACATTCTATCATTACCAATTATGTCTCCTTCTCGAGCAGCCAGTCATTATTTCTACTCTCTTTGTGTTTCTTTTTCCTTCTTTTCTTCGTATGTTCTTTTATAATTTTTTCAGCCTCGCTTTCTCAAAACCTCTATCCCCCAACAGCACTGTCTTCATTTGAGTTTCTGGTATATTAACACACTTCATCTAAAGTGATACTCCTTATTCCCCTTCTCGACAGTCCTCTCTACCTAACAGCTTCCATTACGACCCGTCTCTAGTGTCCTCGTCTGTACGCCATCTCCAGGGAGCCCAAACCTCATTTCACCGTTCCATGAACGCTGCTACACTTGGCCATCTTTGCTACTGCCCCCCTCCCCCTCCCCCCTCCAGCTCCACTGGTAATCTTCAGTACATCATCTACCTCTCGTTTCCACTCACTCCTCTACATTCTACCTTCCTCTACCCTTTCCCTTGCATCCTTTCGTCCACTCTTACATTTTTTCTTACCTCTGTTTGTTTTCTTTCTCCGTTTTCTGTTTTCCAAATTCATGCCAAACATTTTCTCTAAAAGGCTTCTCTAATATTCCTTCACCCTCATTTACACTCCACCATTTCCAGTTACCTTCAAGTACACTCATATGTAACCAGTGATTTTGGTAAGTCCAAAGCCACATTCACCACCAGCATTGGTACCATCATGACCAAAACTCTGATGATCACCAACTCACATCTCCCTCCATGCTCCTCTGATAAGCTAAACCATCCCAATTCATCTCTTGCAAGGTGCGTCTTCCATAAACACCTACCACATGGCAGTCCACACACACACACACACACACACAAAAAAAAAAAAAAAAAAAAAAAAAAAAAAATCCCCACCTCCCGAATAGTCCGAACTCATTTCGACACTTCCGGCAAGGCTTAAGAGAAGCTTCTTTCAGAATGTCTTTCATATCCCCCTTTTCCAGTGGTCTTTGACTTCTGCAAAGGAAAAGACACATCGCTGAAGATTGGATCTTGAATAAAGTACTCAATGATATCGTGAAACGCAGATGATGATGGTGGTGGCCAGATGCAGTCTTACATGAATTCATTTATGCATAATTATTCCCTTTAACCTAATAAAAGCTTCGAGCGTCAGCTCAAATAAAATATATAAAGTTCAACATTAGTGTGTATATATATATATATATATATATATATCTATATTTATATATATATATATATATATATATATATATATATATATATACTGTCTATGCACATATGTATGTAAATACATATATGTATATTTGTATGTATATATATATATATATATATATTTACATATATATATATACATATAGTTAAACTGATATATACTTAACCCATTCCTACCTACAGTTCTCACTCAACAAGATATAATTGTGTAGCTTTAGCTAAATCAAAACCTTAATTGTGCAACGCGGGAGGTCAGACTTGATTTGAAAGCGATATTCCTATATGACAGGTTCACTAGAAAGTATATATGACATGTGTACAGGAAGACATTAAAGAAAACTAACACAGAAATCCTCTGCAAATGCAGGAAATGAAATCTAAAGCTCAACTGTGTGTATGTTTTAATCTAGTTTTATTTACCTAATTGCAACGTACAAAATATAAACTGCTCTTAGAGTGTCCTGTGTCTGTATGCCCATCAACCAAAGTGGGTTACAGTATTCGAAAAAAAAAAAAAAAAAATCTGTTAGCGCAAATTATCAACCAGGATTTTTTTTTCGTTCGTCCAATTCCCGCACATGATAATGCTATTTGAATATTTTCTTCTGGTACAGTAATAAAGGAGTTAATATTTCCACAAAGATCCCCTTTGTAAACATCATTCTAACACCAGCCAATTTTCTTTCTCCGGAATAAACATCACATTCTTTTAGGTTCATAAATACAAATACAGGATGCTTCAATCTCATCACTGTGCGTATTTTTTTTTTAAAGAATGTTTAAAATTTAATTCCAGTTCTACCTGTAACGCACCCAATTGGAGGCAAACAAACGGATATTGGGTCTATTGGGTCTGGCTACCATTTCCTGGACTTGGTGTTCTCTTGCTCTCTTGCTCTCTTTCTCTCTCTCTCTCTCTCTCTCTTTCTCTCTCCACTGAGGAATCACTGACTCCTTAGTGGCCAGTGAGTGCTCAGAAGAGGAATGATCTACAGTCACAAGCTTTCCTGTAGTGGCTGTAGTTTGGGTACCAGAGGAAAGTGACGTGTGTGTGTGTGTGTGTGTGTGTGTGTGTGTGTGTGTGTGTGTGTGTGTGTGTGTGTGTGTGTGTGTGTGTGTGTGTGTGTGTGTGTGTGTGTGTGTGTGTGTGTGTGTGTGTGTGTGTGTGTGTGTGTGTGTGTGTGTGTGTGTGTGTGTGTGTGTGTGTCGCGCGCGTGCCCGTTTGGTAACGCTAGTTACACGAGCCTCTGCTTTCGACACTGCTTTGGAAGTCGACACTCACGAGCCCTGGATAAGCTGAAGGTTGAGTCTTGGCGTCGATTTACACCGGCGATTTAGGGGACTTCCTTTTGTAGTCACCGAAAAATCTCTCTTAGTCTTAGCGGGGTCCTCCCAAATACCTGTAGTGGATTCTGTGGTGACGTCACCATATATCAAAAAACAAATCCTCAAACTTAACTTCTTAACTCCTTTCTCCTCAAGTGTGTATGTGTATGTGTGTGTGTGTGTGGGGAGATAAAATGTCAACAGATTGATCCCATTCCTATGTTTATCAATCTCTATCTTCTCTTTGCCCAGTGGAGACGAAAATAACACTACACACGAGGTCGTGGGGCACTCCACTGCTCTAAGTTGAATGATGTTGACAAAAAGGGTTTCTTCTCTCGGGACCGTGGGAATATTTACGTTTTTGAAATCTAGGTTTGGATCATAGTATTGGGATGATGTACCATTGTGTGTAGGTGTGGGTGGGGGGGGGGTCGGGGCCTCTCTTTTAGTCACTGGAAATATTCTGGACTCGCAGAAGCTTCACCTTTACTCGCGGGGAATTCCGCGGCACCTTTCCAAGTCCGCTGGAGCGCCGCGTCGCGTCCTCGGCCCGGTCTCGTGTCACACAGTGCGTCCATCGCTATGGCGGATCAAATTCTTGGACCTTCTAAAGTTTCCCGGCACAACATCATCGCCGGTTCCTCTCTAGTGGAAGAGGCACCCTTCGCTCATAAAGGGAGAAGAGGAACAACAGGAAATGTGTAAGACTACTTGTGTGTGTGCTTGCGCGCGTAAGTATGTTTGCGTGTATGTGGGCACCGTGCTTGTGGTACGAGCTTAATGGAACAATGAAAAGTGAATAAAGTGGAGGAGACTCCAACCGAAGTCAAATGACCACGACACGACCAAGATGGGACATTGGCGACAACGGATGTTGATGGAATGAGAAATAAATTGAAGCGAGATAGAAAGAGGCTTGGCTACTGTAAATATTGCAAAGACACCAGAGATGAACGAGATAATTGAAATGCTAGAGGAAAGAGAGGGAGGGATGACAGAGTGGTTACTACAAGAGAAGTTACACTGTGGGAGTAGAAGTAATCGGGCGTGTGTGTGTGTGTGTGTGTGTGTGTGTGTGTGTGTGTGTGTGTGTGTGTGTGTGTGTGTGTGTGTGTGTGTGTGTGTTCGCGAGTACGTTTGTGCGTATGCGTGCGTGTATATGTGTGTGTGTGTGTGTGTGTGTGTGTGTGTGTTTGTGTGTGTGTTCGCGCGTGCGCGCGTGTGCGTGTTGTATTGTGTTGTGTATACGTGTGTTTGTTTGTGTATTTGCTTGTATGTGTCTGTGGTTGTGTGTGTGTGTGTGTGTGTGTGTGTGTGTGTGTGTGTGTGTGTGTTTGTCTTTAAGAGAGAGAGATAAAGACAGAGAGAGAGAGAGAGAGAGAGAGAGAGAGAGAGAGAGAGAGAGAGAGAGAGAGATAGATAGATAGATAGATAGAGAGAGAGAGAGAGAGAGAGAGAAAGAGAGAAACGGAGAAAGAGAGGAGAGAATGGGGGGAAAACAAGGTTCTCCCCCCCCCCAGCAGCAGCAGCACCCTCTCCTATGTATCGCGAGTGTGACCAAAAATCACGTTTTTTGTTTTACATTTCCTTCCTCTTTTCAGGTGCGCCAGATTAGATCTACGAGAGCAATTCGCTTGTGAATACAATGCATTTACCTCCCCTGCTCTATGATCTTTGCCTTTGCAATCTGCCCAACACCACCCCCACAACCACCACCACCCACGTAGCAATGACCACAATCGCCACCGCAAGATTGTTTTGAAAACAAAGTATCAAAAGAAAGAAAAGAAAATATGAATTTTCACGAAGGAAATTACGACTCCTAATTGTTACCTCCGGACACGTAAAGTCTGCAGAACCACGACGAGGTATACAAGAGCCTTCCTTAACTGCGGACTCCACAAGAACAATTTCCTACACAAGCGCGCAGGCGTCCATGTATAATAACAACCCTTCCAAGGGATCACCGTTTTCAAAACGGAAAAAAAAAAAAAAAAAAAAAATGAAAATGAATAAAATAAAAATAAATAAATAAAAATATAAAATAAAATAATGTAAATAAAATAAAAATAATAATAATTGTAATAATGATAACAATAAAGGGCTACTGCCTCAGAAATGTTTCTGTTTTCATGATTCTGATTCTTATCTCGGTCATTCTTTTTGTTGGACGATTTTATTCAAAGACGAAAACATTCCCACATTTCTTAGTTGATATCTCTCCTGGACCTTTTTTTTTTTTTTTTTGCCTCAAGTGTCAGACCTTATTGTTTACATGGGTCTTTCACTAAGTACTTGTTCCCAAGCTGACGGCCCCAAATTACAGGGTCGAAACTATCTTACTCTACCATTTCAGCAAAGTAGGATACACATAATTCTATTTCGTGGTTAATGATAGAAAACTTCATTCATGTACGGCTGCTTACAATCAGAACCCATTACAAGCTAGTTTGCTTTCTAACAAAATAATTCAAACGAAAACAAATAAGTCCTTTGGGTCTTACTGGCTTTAAGTATGGGTACAGTCCTGATGAAAAGTTTTGACTCGCCCAGAATTTTTCTTAATACAAAATTCAAATTCTTTTGTCTACCAAATTTTCTTTTATCTATTCAGGAGAACTGTCCAACTCTAAGGTAAATACTACAAAGGAAAATGTATCATGTGTTCGAGAAAAAAAAAAAAATAAATAAAATAAATAAATAAATAAATAAAAATATATAAATAAAATAAGTAAAAATAAATAAAATAAAATATATAAAAAATAAATGAATAAAATAAAATTGTCACTGCAAGAACTGTAGCGTGGATCATAACTTTTGCTCGTCATTGTACATAGCTTCATCCTTCAAACTGTCTTATCAAATAAATCCTTTTATGATCATTCGCAGAATATTGCGCAATATCAAAATTTTTGATCTAAGACTAAACTGTTTTATTTGGTTTGGAGGGAAACCTTTAGATATTAACTTCATCCTTCAAACTGTCTTATCAAATAAATAATTTTATGATAATTCGCAGAACATTGCGCAATATAAAAAATGCTGATCTAAGACTAAACTGTTTTATTTGGTTTGTAGGGAAACCTTTAGATACTAACTGCTCACACGAGCAAATGGGGGAAAAAAAGCTGCCGAGAAAACGGGAACTTGGTGCCGAAACATTGCTCATGTGAACTATCGCTTTAAAGACGGAAACTCAACCATAATTACCTCGGGAGTTCTTTAAAGCAATGATAATTTCATACTGAATACACAAACAGGTAATATAAATTCATACTCCAGGCAGACAATATAATTTTCATAATATAACTTTTTTGTCAACATTTCATATCCTAGAATATATACTTTATTTACCCTATTTAATCTCCGAGGACGTTCATTACATATTATGTTATGGCTAATGGATCGGCGGTCGTGAGTTCGATTCCCGGGATCCACTGCGTGCTTCCTCCGGTGGCTCCCGAGAGCCCTGGACAAGCGGGGAGGCGACCCGAACATCGGGCTAAAAAAAGTTGCCGCAACTGACTAGGCTTGCCTTATCATAGGTTTCTCACTTCCCACATAATGAGAGTGGGATGGTGAATCGATTTTTTTTATTTATATATATATATTTTTTTTTTTTTTTGGGGGGGGGCTAATGTCAAACATTTCTATTCAGTTTAGAGTAAGACTTCGTGTGAGTTAAGGCCATGGGTAAAGAATTCAGCCCATTCGACACGATGCATTTTTTCTACAAAAATTATTCTGGCTAACGGCTGGCGACATTCCTTAGAATTGACGAAGACCTCGTTGTTACGGTGAGACTCATTACGAAATTCGTCCTTGTTAATACCAGTCAACTTCATTCAACTTAAAACAAGATCTCATACTGAAGGATTATTTTGCCTAGAATTCTCCTATTTGTAGCTTTTACTAAGTATATTTCTATGATTCAACATCACAACCCCAACCCCCCTATTGGGAGGCTGGAACTGTGCCCCTTACAGAGGCCTTCGTGGCGTGGAACTTAAAGAACCATGCCCTTGGTTCAACTTCGCCGATGGCAGGGTTCGAACCGCCATCCCCTCGACCTTCGCCGCAAGTAACAACGTCCTAACCCGCTCGGCCAGCAAAATTCCGGTACTAATTTCCACGCGAAGATTTTACATCGTCCCATCTATTTTTAGTCTTATTTTTTCTAGTATCCACGTGAAACTACCTTATATATGGTGTGTACGTAGCATTCCAAAGGTTATTAGGTTATGTAATCCTGTAACAATCATTGGAGGGCTTTCGGGCTTACATTCCTTCACGCAATCTAAATCAACTGTTTCGCAGTTTTGTAGTCTCAGGCTTGACACGATTCACCTCTTCCTAACTCTTTTCATTTTACTCAAACTATTTCATCTATCTAGGTGACACCCCTAAGTAGCAAGTGGGTTAAGGGTACTATGCTCCAAAAGGACAAAATACATTAATTCTTTTTCTTAAGTATGGTGCTCATGAAACCAATTTTCGCTCGTGTTCCAAAGATAGATTTCAAATAACTTAGAAATATTTGTGTGTGTGTGTGTATGTATGTGTATATATATATATATATATATATATATATATGTGTGTGTGTTTGTGTGTGTGTGAGGGTAGTTCCAATTGTAATGCCATTTTACATTTTGCATCAAGAAATCCGAGGTGATTGTTTATGGCAATTTTATTATGACTCAACCTTCGTGCTTATATCCTGAAATTTTCATCTCTTTGTTGCAGATGTTGGCAGCGTGACAGTCTAATAAATTAACTCCTGTCATGGATATGTGTCTAAAGCAGATATGCTGCTCCTCCACACAGAAGTGGAACCGCTCGACATTCATCTGCGCTTGGTGCAAGTTGATGGAGCCGAGGCAGTTGATGTCTACACGGTTAGGAGAGGAGTTCGTCAATGCCGGAGTGGCGCCAGGGGTGCGACTGACAAACCGCGCTCCGGTAGGCCATCCACAGGCCTTTACTCATCGCTGGCAAAAGTGAATTGAGAAAGGGGGTAAATGCGTGGAGGAATAAATTCTGGAGCAAAAATGTCCGCTCGGATTAATGGAGCCAATCCCGTTATCGTAGCTCTTCAACTTTTTTGAGTTACGAGCAGAAAATCAAAACAAGATAGGAGACATTACTTTCAGAACTAGCCTCGAATGCACACACACACACACACACACACACACACACACACACACACACACACACACACATATATATATATATATATATATATATATATATATATATATATACAGATATATACATTCACACGAAGTTAACCCTACAACACTCATCCTGTTACAAATTCAGGCATCGAAACCCCGTCCCTTTTCCGGAAAGCACGCGAATGAAAGACCGCACCAGCGTGACACAATTACGGTTCCGAATTACAGGTACGTTACCTTGAGTGATGTTGTTCCCGAACTCGGTCGCAGCCAATGGGGGCCCCGTTTCAGAACGGGAGTTATGCAAGGCACACAGACGCTCTCGGAGGAGTCAATTGGCTCCCTCGCGAGGGAGGTGAGCCAGGAATGCGGCACGCGGTTTAATCTTTCACTTCTACGCGGCCACTCGAGCCATAATACAAGTCGTGTGGTATGAATTGAGGTGCCGTGTGAAGTACATAACGCGCATAACCTTAAATGGAAAAGTCCTGAAAGGCCCTCGTGCCGAGTGTACAAACTGA
Organism: Oratosquilla oratoria; assembly: GCF_046742065.1. Classification (NCBI taxonomy): domain Eukaryota; kingdom Metazoa; phylum Arthropoda; class Malacostraca; order Stomatopoda; family Squillidae; genus Oratosquilla; species Oratosquilla oratoria. The sequence goes on along the minus strand of NC_134792.1, from coordinate 50,711,753 downwards.
CAAATTTAACTGATTTAATATACAGAATATTTATATATATATATATATATATTTATATATATATATGTATATATATTTATAATATATATATATATATAAATACACACATACAAACACATACACACACACACACACATATATATATATATATATATATATATGTATATATACATATATCATACATAACACACACACACATACATTGTATATAATGTATGTGTGTGTGTATTTATGTATATATATATATATATATATATATATATACATACATAAATACACACTCACATAAATATATATATATATATATATATATATATTATATATATACTTATTATGTGGTGGCCTAAGGCTAAACAGATTAAATTGTAACAGCGAAGGGATTGGATATATTTCTACATGCAAGATTTGCATTAGGAAGGTTTCAAGAAATTGCCAATCTAGATGAAGACAGATTCACGTCAGGTCTACGAGTACAGTACAGGACGGCTTCCATACAAGGAAAAAGTCAAATGAAATACGATTCGTATACATTTTTCAATCAAAATCCAACTCTTGTCATAATGATACCGGTCTACGCACGTAATTGAAAGGATTCCACGAGAAGAGATACTGAAATCCACTGAAATGAAGAATGAATCCCGGCACTCATGTTGGAAAGTTCGTCTTCTGAAAGGTGCATCCGCCATTTACGCAGGGAGGTGGGGTTCATCAAACATTACACAACCCTGGTGCATCCCCCATCTTTACCGCAAAACATCCTCACTCTCTCCAATTCTTATCCTAACATAAGGACTATTACTCACGTAAAATATTTTTTACCGATATTTTCAGCTTTCCCCTTATTTCATAAGCTTTATTTATACCCATAAAACCCCGAAAGACATAATTACTTTCTGCCAAGACCTTCTTACATATGTCTAAACATTATATTATATATATATATATATATATATATATATATATATATGCTAATAAGAGCACGGTTACGTGTGTTCACTTATGTAAAGTAGACCACTTGGAAAAAGAAACTAACGAAGCAGAGCGCTTTCGTATATTACATCTTCAGTGCAAAAAATACTGCACTGAAGATGTAATATACGAAAGCGCTCTGCTTAGTTTCTTTTTCCAACTGGTCTACTTTGCACATATATATATATATATATATATATATATATATATATATATATATATAGCCACGCACCCTTTTCTTTAACCCACATTGATCCTCCCTAAACAATCCCTGTGTTCCTCTCCGGATATTCTCAATTAACAGAGCCATATGTTTTTCCAATTACATTCAACAAACTGATCCCTCTAAAAACACTACGTTCCTATTTATCCTCTTTTCTTTTGTAAAATATACAAGCACTTCTTTAGTCCTCCGGTATATTCCCCTTCCGTAGGCACACATTGAACAACCTTACTAATCAATCCACTATAACCATTTCTCCCTTTGCCAGACATTCCACATGACACCCAACCAACCCAGGTGCCTTTCCAATTTTCATCGCTTTCGATGCTCTTCGAATTTCATCCTATCCTATGGCCCTTTCATTCTCCTCTCCCATTAGTCATTTTCATAAGTTCCACGAACCTCCTCTACATTCAGCAATTCTCCGAAATACTCTACCAAGTTTCCTTTTTCCGCATTCACATCCGTTAACATCTGTTCATCTACACCCTTTACCTTAATCACCCCC
>NC_134792.1:50672553-50700053 GCF_046742065.1 Oratosquilla oratoria | reverse complement strand
GATCGCCCTCTTCGCCGCCCTAGGAGTCAGCTTCACACTTTTCGTCGCGGGACAAGGACCCTTTTGGATGGAGACCTGCCCCGAACTTGTCATTCTGCTGGCCCAGCTCCTGGCTCTCTCCAGTGGATTTCTCGGCTTCGTTATCGCTCGCAACCCAGGCCGAGGTCCCTGGAGCTACGACCCCGAAAGAGCCGAAGAGGAGCTTAGACCCGTGGACGGGTTCTGCCCTGTCTGCCGATATCAGCAGGGTCCCCGTGACCGGCACTGCAAGAAGTGCCGTGTCTGCATCCAGGACATCGACCATCATTGTAATATGCTGGGTATTTGCGTTGGGGGCCGCAATTACCCACAGTTCTTCGGCATGCTCTGGTCCGCCACGATCTTCCACGGCGCCAGTTGCATCGCCACGGTGGTCAACCTCGCCATGACGGGGGGCGAGGGAGGAGTGTGGTGCCAAGCGGCCCAAATCATCGTGTCGTTCGTCCCAGGAACTCAACTGGGCCTTCTGGCTTGGTGCCACACAGTCCACTTCTTCAAAAATCAGCGGGAGCCCTGTGCGAGTCGATTCCACAGGAAGGTCCTCTCGGAGCCGATGCCCGACTTCCACACTCTCCTCATCTTGCGGAGGAAGAAGGAAGAAGAGGACTCGAAGAAAAAGGACGAAGGCAGCGACCTTGAAGGAATTCTTGTCGTCACATTGGATTGAAGGAAACCCAGGTCATCTAGCTGCAGTTTATAAACAGTAAAAGGTAATGTGCTGACTGGAAAAAAAGGCAAAAGCACAAAAGAAAAATCTGGAAATGAACCAGAAAATTTTGTTAAGAAAGGGAAGACAGTCGATGCCCAGGGAAATTTTTAGAAGCCATGAAGATAAAGGACGGAAACGACAAACTTGAAGAAATCTTTGTCTTCACCTTGGAATGAAGCAGATCCAGGTCATCCAGGTCCAGTTCGTAAACATCAAAATATGTTCTGACTGAAAAAAAGCCTAAAGCACACGAAAAAAATCTCCTGGAAAAAAAAACTGTTAAAAAAGGAAAGACACTCAATGCCCAGAATTTTTTTTAGAAGCCGTTGCCAAAATAATGAAGAATTTTTAGGCCCTTGAAGACACAGCGAAGGGATTTCGCTTACAGGCCAGTCAGAATCAGGTCCTCCAGTCCCAGCGTATATTCAACAGAAAGTGCAGACCCCAAAAGGCAAAACGATCCTGAAAAGTCGAAAAGAATAGTTGTTGCCTTATACGCACATGCGCGCTCGCGCGCTCGTGTGTGTGTGTGTGTGTGTGTTTAACTTTGGTCTTGTATCACGTGCTAGACTCTAACACTGCAACTCGTTCCTATTCCCATTCTATAAAAGAGGACATCATCATTTTACATTAATGGATGAACAGAAAAACATTTGTGTTTATCTTTTTTTTTTTTTTTTTTTTAGTTGGTTCCTTGGTTCTATCGATGCAATAATATCAAATTCCGTCAGCCATGCATCTCACCTCTAGACTTCATCTTTTTCTAGTTCTGTTTAAGTAGAAACGATTTCGCTGACACTTCCGTTTTTAGAATCTTCAAATGTCAAATTATCTTTGCGTCTAATACTGAGATGTTCAACGACCAATTAAGAGAAGTTAAGCTTATGCGAATGTTAGACACTTGTTGACATGTTCTCAGGGAAGTCGAGAATACTGTGAGCGAAATCTTTTAGCGATTCAAAATCACAAAATTTGATGAGAATCGTCCCAGCGTATTTCCGATATTCCTGAGGTGCCTCAAAAATACTCGAAATTTCTTGAAGAAAATTTTCAGGAGTCAAACTGGAGAACCCTTTTTCCTCAGTTTTAAGATGACAGGGAGCCGAAGACTTCATCAAAGAAATTGAAGAATACTCCAGAGTCCTCTCAATTTTTTTTCTGACCTTTTAGTGTGGCAATTTAAAATAGGGACACATTGATGATGAATAACACTAATTTAATCTTCACTATTATTATATCACTATCACATTATAGAAAAATAAAAAAATAGATAATAGTTGAGTAATAAAAGCAGCCACTCACACGAGAGGAAAAGGTGGTAAGGAAACTCAGGTTGAACCAGGAACACTAATGTAATCGAACGTTTCGACTTTACGCCTTCTTCAGAGTAATAGTGATACAGTAATTGTGATGATTAAATTACTATAATTCATTATCAGTATGTCCATACCCATTCTAAATTGCCACTCTAAAGTGAAAAAGAAAAATCAAGAGCACTGCCGAGTATCCTTCAAATTCTTTGGCGAAGTCTTCACCTCCTTGTCATCTTAAGCTTACGTAAGAAGGGCTCTCGAGTTTGACTCCTGAAAAAATTCTTTAAGAAATTTCGAGTAACGCGCTGGGTTAATTCTCGTCAAATGTTGTGATTTTGAATCGCTACAAGAAGATTTCACTCACAGTCTTCTAGACTTCCCCCGAGAACATATAACATAGTATATGACGCACAGGTTATTTTGCAATTCCAAAAACTGAAGATTGTCAGGGAAGTCATTTCTGCTCAAACCGAATTGGAGAAAAATGAAGCTTAGAGTTGACGTACATGGCTGAGAGAATTTGTATGTTATTGCAATGATAGAACCAAGGAACCAACTACAAACAATGACAAACAAAATATCTGTTCATTCATTACTGTAAAACAATGATATCCTCTTTTATAGAATGGGGATAGCAAGGAGATGCAGTATTAGTAGAGTCTAGCACGTGATACAAGACCAAAGTGAAACACACACACACACACACACACACACGAGCGCGCGCGCGCGCATGTGCGTATAAGGCAACAAATATTCTTTAGACTTTTCATGATCGTTTTGCCTTTTGGAGTCTGCACTTTATAATGAGTGTACGCTGGGACTGGAGGACCTGATTCTGACTGGCCGAAAAGCGAAATCCCTTCGCTGTTTCTTCAAGGGCCTAAAAATTCTTCATTATTTTGGCAACGGCTTCTAAAATATTCCCTGGGCATTGAGTGTCTTTCCTTTTTTAACATTTTTTTTTTCCAGGAGATTTTTCTCTTGTGCTTTAGCCTTTTTTCAGTCAGCACTTTTTTGGCTGTTTACAAACTGGACCTCGATGACCTGGATCTGCTTCATTCCAAGGTGAAGACAAAGATTTCTTCAAGGTCGTCGTTTCCGTCCTTTATCTTCATGGCTTCCAAAATTTTCTCTGGGCATCGACCGTTTTCTCTTTCTTAACAAAATTTTCTGGTTCATTTCCAGATTTTTCTTTTGTGCTTTCGCCTTTTTTTCCAGTCAGCACATTACCTTTTACTGTTTATAAAATGCAGCTAGATGACCTGGATTTCCTTCAGTCCAATGTGACGACAAGAATTCCTTCAAGGTCGCTGCCTTCGTCCTTTTTCTTCGAGTCCTCTTCTTCCTTATTCCTCCGCAAGATGAGGAGAGTGTGGAAGTCGGGCATCGGCTCCGAGAGGACCTTCCTGTGGAATCGAGTCGCACAGGGCTCGCGCTGATTTTTGAAGAAGTGGACCGTGTGGCACCAAGTCAGAAGGCCCAGTTGAGTTCCTGGGACGAACGACACGATGATCAGGGCCACTTGGCACCACACTCCTCCCTCGCCCCCCGTCATGGCGAGGTTGACCACTGTGGCGATGCAGCTGGCGCCATGGAAGATCGTGGCGGACCAGAGCATGCCGAAGAACTGTGGGTAATTGCGGCCCCCAACGCAAATACCCAGCAAATAGCAGTGGTGGTCTATCTCCTGGATGCAGACACGGCACTTCTTGCAGTGCCGGTCACGGGGACCCTGCTGGTATCGGCAGACAGGGCAGAACCCGTCCACGGGTCTAAGCTCCTCTTCGGCTCTTTCGGGGTCGTAGCTCCAGGGACCTCGGCCGGGGTTGCGAGCGATGACGAAGCCGAGAAATCCACTGGAGAGAGCCAGGAGCTGGGCCAGCAGAATGACGATTTCGGGGCAGGTCTCCATCCAAAAGGGTCCTTGTCCCGCGACGAAAAGTGTGAAGCTGACTCCTAGGGCGGCGAAGAGGGCGATCCTGATGATGTGGTGACGCTGGATGTTCATCTCGAAGTTCTCTGGAGACAATTTCTGGAGACAACCGTTGCGAAAGACATCGACGGACAACCGGAAAACTTTGGGGCCCAGATGGCGACCTGAGCAAGGCGCAGTCAGTCGACTTGCCACACCTCAACTCTTCAAGGTACGCCTATATACACATATAGCCCGTTTCTCGCCCACGCTTAAAAGGACTGCATACATGTTGACCATTTTACACATACGCATGTATTTATATATATATATATATATATATATATATATATATATAATTACCTATATATATATATATATATATATAGCTTTTTGATGGAAACCAGCCGAGAGTACAGGCAGGCTTTATAAGCGTTTATTCGATTCTAGACCATTTGCTGGCAATTAATAATATATATATATATATATACATATATATATATATATTTATATATATTATATATATATAGGTATATATATATATACATATATATATATATATATATAATTACCTATATATATATATATATATATATATATATAAGCTTTTTGATGGAAACCAGCCGAGAGAACAGGCAGGCTTTATAAGCGTTTATTCGATTCTTGACCATTTGGAGGCAATTAATAACAAATCGTAAGAACGACAGAATACAATATATCTCCCTGTTTAGCTTTTGTAGATAACGAGAAGGCCTTTGACTTGGTAAAACAAATAGTAATATTAAATTCGCTACGCCTGCCAAGTCAAACGAACAGATCGTAAGGGTTCTAGAAATGATTCATCCAAAAGGTATTGCTGTAATTCGACTATCTAAGGATACAAGAAATAGATAAATAAAAATAGAGGAGTATGGCAAGGCGATACAATTTCACTCAAGTCATTCATAGCTTCATTGGAAGAGAATTTCTTAAGGTTGAGTTGGGAAGAGAAAGGTTTGAAGATTAATGGCGGATATTGCAATAAAATTGGCGGATGACATTATTCTTATTTTAGAAACAGAAAAAAAAATTGCAAGACAGGCGAGTGATCGGAACAAAGAAAATCAAAATAGGTTTGAAAAGTAACAAGAGTGCAAGTAAAATCAAACTAATATTAAAGACGAAAGCTGAGAGTAAAGAGATTATAATCGAAGTTGAAGATCATAATTATTTAGGTAAGATGGTGAAACTGACTAAAGATCACGATGATAAATAAAAAGGCGTATCACAATTGGTTGGGAAATGTTTGATTCGTATAACAATATCATTAGAGGCTCTCTACATTTATGTTTTACACACACACACACACACACACACACACACACATATATATATAAATATATATATATATATAAATATATATATATATATATATATATATACATATATTCATATATATACATACATATACATATATATATATATACATATTATACATACATATACGTACATACATATACATACATATACACACACATATATTACATACATATATATATATATATATATATATATATATATATTATATACACGTATTTATACATGCTGATAGATCGATAGGTATAAAGCAATTATTACATATACGTATGTATACACTAACTTCGGTATAATAATTCTAAAAGTTGAGTGGATAATACTATGTATATGGGTTTGAATGGTCATTACATTAATCTGCATTCCTTGTGGTATGAACCAAGTTGTTTGAGTTCTTATGAACAGTTAAGACGGAACATTTCTCCGTCGTACATCTCACCCTCCGCCTCACTTCCCCCGGGCAGCAGTTGGCACTCTTAGTGCCTAAGCTTGGCACGACCCTATGGTGCCAGAAGGGAGTGGGTGAGCGGGGGAGGGGGATGAATTGTAAGGAAGGGGAGGTGTATGGGTGGAGAGGAGGCGAGAGGCAGAGGCGGCAATGCTTGGAGTGGGGCTTACGTAATATATTTCACAGGCGTATCTAAAAGACTTCTGAGCATGAATGTTGTTACCGTATCTCACAGAGCCGGGGCGACTGGTTTCTGTACATATTTACATATGTGTTTATTTTATTTACATACGGTTAATCTCTATGTATGCGTGTGTGTTTTTGTGTGTTTGCGTATGTGTACGAGTATGCTTGTGCTTGTGTTTACGTGTTAATACCGTATATAAATTATTTATTTGAGCGCGTGCAAATGCTTTCGACCTTTTTGCTTTGCAGGGACGTTTTCTTCGGCCGAATAAATTTGTTTGGCTGTGCCTAGTATAAATGTACAAGATGTTACTTGCGGTGAAAGGATAAATATATAATTAATTCGTCCATCGCACGATACGCTTTTCTCTCAATGAATGAAATCGCCTGTTAATAGCCAGAACAAAAACAATAATTCGTTCATAGAAGTGAAAGGAGTAAGAAAAAGAACATGATCTTTGTTTGTGACTACTTTATATATATAGAGCCAACTACACAAATGATAGAATATATCGGAAAATTTGCAAGAACACCCATGAACTGTTCTTTGATTGTTATGACTTCTATAAATAACATATCATAATGCCATGATTTTCCTATATGCTGCACGTCAAAAGCATTGTTTTGGTTTATATTGTTGCTTTACATGAAAAGTTTAAGATATTCATAACCAAGTGGCAACATAATCAATATCATTTACGTACCACATAGAAATCTGGAACACTTGCCAAGAAGTATCTAAACAAGAATCATCAAAAAGTACAAAGTTATCTGGAAATATCTATATACTCCAGTACAAACTCGAAACAGGTTTGTTTGTTTGTTATTATTTGTCTGTTTGTTTATTATTTGCTTGATTTTCATTTATCATTATTTATCTATCAATTCATTATCATTTACTATTTATATACTTTTATTGACTTTATTTTACTTTTTTTATCATTATTATATTTCTTTTTCGCATTCAACCTAGTTATGGACCAAATGTCTCCTGTCGGCATGCTCCGCCTTTATAATCGTTTGTGGGTTAGGTTTATAACTCGAACTGGGAAGATGGAAGTAACACAGAACGATTATTCCCCTTCGGAGGTAATAGCAGAAGAGAGATATGCTGAGGTTCCCCCCTCCCCCCCCCAAGGAGGCTTCAAAGCAGGGAGAGTATTAGCTTGGGGAGTCGACCTCACAGCCGACCTGAAGAATGAAAAAGTTGTCAAGTTTTGATTAGAAAGGTTCCCTACCAGCCATCGCAGTGTGGGTGGGCCAGCCTAATGGAAACCTATCGATTACGGAGACAATTGCTGATTGCAATCTGTAGCAAATGAAACACATTGAAAAATGATCACACACTTAATCTCGGGTAGAGGTCATTCTTACGCGGTAACTGAATTCTCCTTGTCTTCCCATCTCTGTTCAATTTTCTCTGTCTCTCTCTCTCTCTCTTTTTCACTTTCCCTCGTTTTTCGTTCCTTCACCCTTTTACTTCGCCCACTGTATTTTGATTTTTCTCTCGGCAGGGTATTGCTGTAAACGATAGTCTTTTTATTCCTGTACTCACTGCCGAAGTTAGAAAATATTCGCTCCTAAACATTTCTCTCCTTTCTCTAACATTTCTCTCCCTTTTCTCTCCCTTCTACCTGTACCAATAAGCCGCTCGCTCGTTTTTACTCTTCCTTTACATTCTCTTTCCTTTCTCCATCCAAGGATACAACCGTCTATATAGTTTTACTTTTTCATTTTTCTCATATTCACATACTACATCTCTCTCTCCCTCCCTACCTCTCTCTCTCTCTCTCTCTGTCTATATCCCTCCCTCTCGTAACTTCTTACTTTTTTCTTTTTACCTCGAATTACTTTGAGACAATAAATCTACTCAACACATCTCAGAAAGGAGAAATTGCAGAAAAAGATCATAATAGTTCACGTAAAACAAAAAATATGGAGATCCGATCTTCATTCCAAAGCAACAAGTAGGATTACAGCAACGGGAAAAAGTTCCCTATAGCTGGTTTTCATACACTTAGGAAAGACCTATAGTAGGGTACTTGGTAAAGCTATGTGGAGAGTTCTGGATATGCATTGAGGATAATCTAGAATAGGTACGAGGGAGCAAGGATGGAAAGCCCTGTCCAGGGATAAGTGTTACAAAGGCGGAGCGTGCCGATAGGAGACCTTTTGGTCCATTATTAGGATGCGAAAAAAGTTATAATAATAAAAAATAAAAAATAAATGAAAATGATAAATAATAATAAATAGAATAAATGCATAGGTATAGTTAGATAATAAACAGGGAAACAGTAATAATAAATTGACAGGTGACTAATGATGGAGATGAGACGGAGACAATCAGAGAGGAGAATAGACAGATGCAATGGGTGCGTGATGTCTCCAAGGTTGTTTAATATTTACAAAAAAAAAATTGTACCAATACCAAAACAGGGTAACCTCAAATAGAGAAAAAATGCATACTTTATGTGAATGTAATAATCAAAGTCCGCATGTTTTTAACTGTATACTTTTACTACCATCATGTAGTGTCTCAAAGGTTGTTTAATATTAACGAACAAAAATTGTGCCAATACTAAAGTAGGGTAACGTAAAATGGAGAAAAAATTCCATATTCTATGTAAATGTAATGATCGAAGCCCGAATATTTTCAATTGTATACTTTTACCACAATCATGTAATATCTCCAAGGTTGTTTAATATATACAAACAAAAATGGTACCAGTGCTAAAACAGGGTAACCTAAAATGGAGAAAAAATGCATATTTTATGTAATAATCAAAGTCCGGGCGTTTTTAACTGTATGTTCTTACTACCATCATATATTGACTCTCCATTGGAATACAAACCATCTTCCATATACTGTAACTTCTCTCTTTTCACCGATGCCTTTGTCTAGTCGGCAACCACGCTCCCTCAATCCATGTAATACATATACAGTTTCACTGGCAAGCATAACCACATATCAGAAATATCAGTGACGATCTTAGAGTCGATAATCGTAACTATTCGTGAGTGTCGCTATTGGGTATGTCTTTTCTGATCACCACCAAGTTGTTCTATTCAGCTTAGAGAAAGAGAGAGTGTGTGTGAGAGAGAGAGAGAGAGAGAGAGAGAGAGAGAGAGAGAGAGAGAGAGAGAGAGAGAGAGAGAGAGAGAGTGAGAAAAGAGAAACGCTACTCGAAGGATTAAAGCCTATTTAAAATTGCCCGTTCGTGAGTGTCGCATTATAGTTTGTCTATCACTAGATTATTTTACTCAACCAAGGGGAACATAAGAATGAAAGAGACTACACGGGATCATAAGGCCTATACTAGGCAGTTCCATGTCCATGACCACCTATCATCCCCATCCATAAAGTTATCTAACTTCTTAAAAACAACCGATAGTTTCAGAGCTCACTATTACATGGTTACTAAGTCTATACCATTCGTTAACGACTCTGTTAGTAAAACAGCTCTTGCCTATTTCAGTCTTAAATCTAAACTTGTCCGATTTAAAACCAAGCCTCTTACTACTCAGAGGGTTAAGTATTTTATTACCCAAAGACGAGGAACGGTCCAGACCATAGAGTCAATGAGGCCATTTTCGTAATAGTAAAAATTTCTAAAGTACTGTCATTTACGCTTCTGATTTTGTTTGGACCAATTACCGGCGATTACCTGCAGCTTACACACATTATCCGGATGAAAAGGGTATCGACACATCTTCCAAACGCATTTGGGAAGTTTAATTAAACTTCATAAGAGAGACACGACTGTTACTAAAAAATGCAGTTCAGATCGTTCGTTCATTGTACATCTTTTTTTTTTCATTGTCAAAAATTTATAAATCACAGGATTAGCAAATATTTGCAATGTAGGGAGAAATCTTTCACCCTTTGCGTCTTACTTATTCTATATTAACTGTAACTATATGGGGAAATACGCTATGTTGAACTATGGAAGACAAATGAGTGGAAGGGTGGCGAGCTAAACACAGAGAACAGTTGGAGTTTTATTCACTGACGTTTCGTCCTTACCAGGACATTCTCAAAGTACATACAATTTCAGAAAATGAAAAGCTTATACACTTCATCCTTGCCATGGGCACTTTTTATGCTCGCTGAGTGTCCTTTGGAACTCCAAATGTCCAAATGTCTGGGAATTTTCGAGTAAGTCGGTTTAACTCGCAAATATACGAAGAAATCGTTCACCCTTTATGCCTTACTTATTCTATCTTAAGTGTAACTTTATGGCAAAATTGCGTTATGGATACTTTTATGCTCGGTAAGTGTCCTTAGGAACTCCAAATATCCAAATGTCTGGGAATTTCCGAGTAACTCGGTTGAACTCGCGACCTCCATCCCATTTTCTTTATGTTTTATCACATCCTTTTCCCTTCCCTCGTTTTCTATTGATTATGGTCCTTCCTTCCTCGCTCCCTCTTTTCAATCTCTGCCTCCTTTCCTTTCAGTTGCATTTCCTTAGTTTTCCGACCCAACTTTATTATCCTTTCTTCAACCTCCGTTTTCTTCCGGCTTCCCATTTTTTCCTCTTTATCCCCTTCCTCCTGACCTGCCTACTACATTTTTCTTGGGCGCTTTCGGAATCCATATTTAAGATAGTAAATGCAAATACACCCATGAATGAACTTGGCAAACAGTTTTCAAGTTACCCGGAGTCTTCCCGATTCGCGCCACCGTAAAAATTCCCTCTGCTTTCGGTTCATTAAACATTTCACGTTTTCTTTGTATCCAAGTTTTATTCTTTCATACATTTGTTATTGTTATCTTTATCGTTATTATCATCATCATCATCATTACCCTCAACATCATCGCCACCACCACCATCATCACCATTGTCATTATCATCAACCATCACCATCAGTATCATCCTTATCATCATCATCACCATTATCATCATCAACCATCATCATCACTATCATCCTTATCTTCATTATCATCATCAACAACCGTCACCATTGCTATCTTTCTCCTCATCATCATCATTATCAACATCACCACTACTATCATCCACATCTTCATTACCTTCATCATCAACCATCACCACCATTATCATCATCACCAGCACTATCATCATCATCATCATCCTGGTTGTTCAACTTGTACATGAATGAAGCAGTGAGGGAGGCGAGTGTCAGGGTGCTACGTGGGGTTCGGAGTGCGTGTGCGAGTGAACGGGGAAGGGGCAAATGGGAAGTGAGCCAGTTGTTTTTTTGTCGACGGCGCTGCGTTTGTGGGCGGGTCGGGAGACGGTCTGAAGCTGTTTGTGGCCGAGTTTGGGGAGGGTTCACGATACGAGGAAGGTAAATATGGGCAAAACCGGGGAGATGGAATTCATAAGGAGTAATTGTGACGGTGATTTGGAGGCGGGTTTAAGGGAGAGGCTGGAGAAACTGGAGAACTATTTTGGGTCACGTGCAGCTGGCAATGAAGGAATGTGTGTGTAGCTTACACAAACGTTTCCTGTGACTACTTTTCGTTTCCTTGCAAATGCAAATGAAGATGACGATGCTATCTTTGGCTTCTCCAGAGAACACAAGACCATCTTCTGGTAAAAAGTTCCAGTCTTCTCCGCCCCCCCCCCTCCTCACAGCCAATGTCATTCCCTTTTGCTCCTCCTCCTCCTCCTCCTTCTACATCTGCTCTTCCTACTCCTCTTCTTCCTACACATGTTTGTTCTTTTCTTCCTGATCTTCCTCCGCCAGTCCTCTTTTTCCTTTTTGCCTTCATTTCTTCTTTCCCCTCCTCCTCATCCCCATCTTCTGCATCTTATTCTTCCCCCTCTTCCTCTTCTTTTTTGTCTTTCTCCATATCCTACTTTGCCTCCTCCCCCACTTACAAATCTTCACCTTCTTCCTCCTTTTCTTCTTAACCATCTTCCTCCTCTTCCTGTTCTCCTCCTTTCTCTCTTCTTCCTCCTCTTTCTCATCTTCTTCCTCTTTCTCGCCTTATTCCACTTTCTCCTCTTCTTCCTCTTTTTCCTCCTTTTCATACTCTTTCTCCACTTCCCACTTTCACGCTTTCCTCTGCTTCTTGTCTTCTTTCCCCTTGCCTGCTATTTCCATTCCTCTCCCTCCTCCTCCTCCTCCTTCCCCCTCTTCGTCTCCTTCTCGGTCTCCTCTCCAGCAGAGCCCTTCTCTCCCGACCCCGGGAGTGAAGTGACATGGAAGGTTCGGCCAAACTTCCATCCGGATTAGGAAGGATTAAGAGGAAGTGCGAGGGATTTACTTATTAGATATGAGGACCAAAGGAAATCGAAGTTGTAGTCTTATATGGACAGGTACTCAGAACTTGCAAAGTCGCGTCTAAGTACGCCGGAATTTGGATCCGGGAGGGTTTCGCCGTGGGGTTGCAGCTGGGGAGATGGGGTGCAAATGGGGTTGGTGCCATAAAGTTAGACAAAAGATGGAAATTACAAGAATCGTAGCAGAGAGAGAGAAAAAAAAAGGAAGATGAATAAGAAGATAAAGAAATGTAACAAAGTACGGAAGAGAAGAAGGGAACTCAAGAGAATGGATGAAGTACAGGAATGAAAGAACCAATGAAGGTTGAAACAAGGGAGAATTGGTAAAATAACGAGTAGAAAGATAAATAGGAATAGAGGGATTACAAGAGAAAAAATACACAAAGAAGAGGGAGAAACTATGAAAAGGTATAAGAAGAAAGGAAGAAGGTGAAGGAACAGAAGGAAAAACTGAAAAGAATTTGGAAAAGAAACCGAAGACTAGAAGAAGGAGAGAGAAATGGAAACAAAGAATACAAAAATGGCAACTCAGACAGACAGGAAAAAAAAAATCGCACACACACAAAGATGGACGAAACCTTTTCGATGGCGACGAAAAGATCGATGACAAAGATGGAGAAAATAGCGAGGAAGACGAAGATGAAAAAGAAAACATAGAAAACGACAAAGACAACAAAAAAAAGGTGATAAAAGAAAGGATGACGTGGACAGCAGTGAAGAAGATAAGGGTACCACAGACAATGCACAAGACGATGACGAAGATGCTAGAAAAGAGTACGAAGACAACAAATGATACAAAGAAAAAAGGAACAGAAGGAAAGGAAGAACAAGAAGTTGAATAATGAGAGAAAGATAAGTCGAATAAGATGGTAAAGAAAACAGAGGGAGAACACAGAAGTCATGAAAATCGAAGGGAAAAAACGAAAGAAAGGAAAGGAGAACGAGAGAACGCCACAGTAGGATCAGATGTAGGCTTAGAGGCAGACAATGAAACGGCAGGAGAGAAAATTGACACTACAGAGAAACCGTACAGTTGGCCGGGAAGAAGGGGAGAAATCCGTGAGATCACGAGAAAATCCGCGGGAGGAACAGAAGAGGAGGAAGTGACTATTAACCTTCTTATATTGGGAACATCCCCTACGCCGAACAGAATCGTCTGTGTTTAGCCAAAATAAAACCGGTTGAAGACGTCACCATAAGAACATATTAGTTGAAATAAAAATAAAACTTAACTCTATGCTTTGTAACCGGTTTTACGCGCCAGTGAGCAGGACAGAATAGTCATGTTTCAGCCAGAATAAATATTGTAGAATATCTTTACCTAACGGAAGGGGTCGCTTGCTCCTCCTCCTCCTCCTCCTTCTCCCCCTCCCATCCTCTGCCACTTATTCTTTTTTGGTTCAGACGAAGGACAATACAGTCTTGACAAATCAAGATCCTTTTATATTCCTTGTCTTCCTTCCCAGAGTTTAATAAGACCGCCTAGCATTCACTAGAAGAAAAGTTGATAAAGGGCGTGGGAGTTAAAGATGGTGAGGATAGGGGAAATGAACAATGCAAGGGAATGAACATCTAGGTCAGAGTACGCAGGCAAACGAAGTTGTAGATAAAAAAAAATAATAATAATAAATAAAATCAATAAAAAAAAAAAAAAAACGTAATACACGGAAAAAATCGACTCAAAACCAATCCAAAGAAAATGCCAAGTAAATAACAGGTGCGTAAGTAATTGAAGTAAAGGTGAAATTGGACAAAGATATGGAATTGGGCTATGGAATAGATGGGTAACTGGACTTGCTTTAGTATGTATGAACCCATTAGGCAGCTGTTAGTTTGCCCTAGCAGGGCTGAGGACATCTGGACATCCATCAAGTGAAATCTGAACGAAGATGAAAGGAAACAGATGATACAAAACGAAACAGGAAACCAAACGGAGCCTTTAAAGGGGATAGGAAAGGATTTTCGTAGCCGTAACTTGCATCAGATTTTGTCAGCCAAGAACTGGGCGCAACGGCCATGGGTAACGAGATGCGTAATGCAACATTTACAACCAGGTAGCTACGCTCTTTGGCAATATTGCGAGCCGAAGGTTCCAAGTTTTAAATAGTTTTCTTAAGCATCTGAAATTACGCCTAATTAGCTCAGGATTTTTATTCGGTTTCTGATAGGAAAACCTTCGACTTAAGAAGATAAAAATACAGTTCGGAACAGACGTGATACCAACTTAACAATTGACGAAAAAAGGCAAGTTTTTTTTGCCCTGAGGATTTTTGTTTTCTGTTAATCAAATCATTATCCTAAAGCGCACAGATGAACAAAACGTAAGCCAACTTTGTACAAACAAATGCAATTGAGGACAAACCACTTTTCCGAATATTCTCAAGGCAGCAAAGGTGGCCTCCTCTTTAACCAATCCTTGGAGCATTAACCAAGAACTTGCCTAACCATAAACATGGCACCTGCTGTCTGGTGATACAATTTACAGATTTCCTTCTGGTTCGATAGCTCAAGGACCCATGTTTTCCTCCCCTCTGACAAAAAAAAAAAAAAAAAAAAAAAAAAAAAAAAAAAAAAAAAAAAAAAAAAAAAAAAAAAAAAAAAAAAAAAAAAAAAAAAAAAAAAAAAAAAAAAAAAAAAAAAAATAGCACCATATCTTTTGTCGTGTGTGTGTGTGCCTGTGTGAGTGTATGTGCATATGCGTCTGTGTGTATGTGTATGCGTGTACACTTGTATACTGTCATTTAGAGCAAGGCGAGCTAAACCTGTGATATCCTGTCCCTTTTACTCCAAATATCATACTTAGTTCCGGATATGCTCATGGTTTTAGACTGGACTACACTAATTTGTAACCTATTCTAGGAGATAAATCATTGGTATGATTTTCCTTACACGAATTATATATATATATATATATATATATATTATATATATATATATATATATATATACTTCATTTGATTCTATGACCTCGTGACTTTGGTCCCACGTTTCGGAACAAGAGATCTTCTTCAGTTTTATCTATTCCCTTTAATGGCCTGATTACTAGTATCATGTCTCCCTCCTTCTCGTCTTTCCTTTAAAGGCAGCAGCTCCAATGCCTTTAATAATTCTTCATGTGCTTTACCTACAAAGCTGGAGACCAATCTGAACCTTGCTTAATGCATGTATCCTTTACCTTTTGCCGAGACCACACCACCTTTGCATATTCTAGTCTAGGGAGAATCAGGTCTTCTACATGTGATATTTTTGTTATCTCTACGTATATGTTACGTTGGTCGAAATTCTTTTCGTTTCCCTCACGAACCTGCTGACATGCGTGTCAGGTAGCAAGGTATCAATGACCAACACTCCAAGCTCTTTCCTTTTTTTTTTTTTTTTTTTCCCTACTGACTCGTTGCCCCTAAACTAGTTCATTAGTGTTTTTTTTTTTTTTTAAGCTTTTACCCATTTCCAATATTTTACATTTTTTTTTTATTATTTTGTTCACGTTTGATTTCTTGCATGTGCAGTATATTATCTATGACTTGTAATAACTTACAATCTTCCTTATTTATCATTCTTCTCATGATCTTTGCATCATCTGCAAACAATCAATGTTGCTTGATGTACCTTTCATTATGTCATACCTCTCATCGTGAGCATTACGGGTGCCGGAACCGAACCCTGTGGTACTTTGCTATTCACCTTCCTTCATCACAACTTGTCATTCAATAATGTTCTCTTCTACTGGTCTTTTATACAGTCTTTTATCTATACAAGGATTAAGTTACCTTGTCAAATGCTTTCACTAGGTCTAGGTATTTACAGTCTACGCAACCCTCTCCCACGCCACTATTCTGTACAAATTTAACAGGTTGGATATATACGATTTTCCAGTTTTAAAACGGAATTGGTTATTTGCCTTCACGTAAACAGCCCATCTATCTTTTCGATTTTTTTCTTAAAATTCAGCTATCAGGGTGGTTTCTCATGACTTCTTTTATACGAATTGGTGCTATATTACACATTTTCCGGTCTTGAGGTATTATCTTCCTACAATACTCAATTAGATTATTACTCTTATCCACCAATTGGTTTCTGAATCCCTTCAATATCCAATTTGAGATCGACTCGGTTCTCGATTTTTTTTTTTCATTTTCACCCATAAATACCTGAAGGCGACAATGGCGACAATGATGACAGCAACACATAAGCGATACCATTACGACAATCCAGTCCACCTTACTCCCTTGTACTCTACTCTCACCCTCAACTTTTGTTCTCGCCTTGTATCGAGTCTTTCGTCCACTGTTCATTTTTCTTGTTTTTCTTATTTTTCTTAACAAGTTTTCTTTCTTCTGTCTTTTGTCATCTCCTTCCTCTTCCTCTTCCACTTTCAATTCCCTTTTCTCTCTTCGTCCTCCCCCTCTCTTCTTCCCTTGTCTTTTCAGATATTTACATTATCCTCTGAAAAAGATACGGAATATCATGACAACTCTGATATTGAATTCATTCAGAAAGTTCAAATCTCTTTTTCGGGATAATTCATTTTTCTGCAAGCTCTAGTCATTATGCACCCGTTAGGTCGATTGCAAGGCACGGGGAGGACACTTGGCTCGAGGCTACTTTCCGCCTCTAGCCATTCAAGAAGTTCCTGACAACCCGAAGTTCCTTTCACTTAGGCATTTGCCTGGCAACTTTGCCTAGATCTCCCCTTCCTCCTAATCCTCTTCCTCTCTTTACCCTCTTCCTCTTCCTTCTCCTGCTCTTCTGCTCCTCTTCCTCCTTCTGCCTCTCATTCTTATTCTCTTCATCTCCATTTTTTTTAGTCATACTCTAATTTCTTTTCCGTCTCTCCCTTCTTTCCTCCTCTTCCACTCTTTAACCTCTTCCTTCTCCTGCTCTTCTGCCTCTCTTCCTCCTTCTACCTCTCATTCTTATTCTCTTCATCTCCATTTTTTTAGTCCTCCTCTTTTATTTCTGTTCCGTCTCTCCCTTGTTTCCTCCTCCTCCTCTTCCTTCTCGTACTCTTCTGTTCCCTCTTCCTCCTCCTGCTTTTCCATCCTTATTCTCTTCATTTTAATTTTTCTTCGTCCACCTTCTCTTTTATTTTTGTTCCGTCTCTCCCTTCTTTCCTCCTCTTACTCTCTTTAACCTCTTCCTCTTCCTCCTGCTTCCCATCCTTATTCTCTTCATTTTCATTTTTCTTCGTCCACCTTCTCTTTTATTTCTGTTCTCTCTCTCCTTTGTTTCCTCCTCTTCCTCTTTATTTTCTTCATCCTCTTCGAAAAGGTTTTATCTACATAAGCTAATCCCATCATGGTACTACTAATCAAGCCTTCAACAAACGCATCGATAACTGTGGAGTCGTTTTCCTGAGCTTATATATCTTTTAATCTACTAAAAGGTGTGTTGGGACGTTTATCACCCTTGGGGTCTAAGAAAGCAATTGGCAGCTCTGGTCGTAAACGGTTGTCAGGCCTGGTTTTCAAATTTTTCATCTCAGTTGATTTAAACCACCTAACACACACGCACACACACACACACACACACAAACACACACACAAATATACATATATATTTCCACGGATAACCAATGAGGACTGGAGACCACCTTTCTGGTGTTGTTATCTTTAACCTCAGACTATTTCTCCAAGTCAGGGCAACCTTACACTTCTACTCGTGGTCTGTACTCATGGTTTGTATTTTCTAGTTCCCAATTCCTACTTCCTCTCACTCTCTCACTTCCTCCCCACCTCCCTCTCCATCCTCTTCTCCCTCCTCCTCTTCTCCCCTTCTCTATCCCTTTCCCTATTCCTTTCTTTTCCTTTGTTATGCTTCTGTTCCTTTTCCCTCCTCTCTTTTTGCTCTCTATCTCGTTCTCTCTCTCTCTCTCTCTCTCTTGGTTTGTTTATATGCTTATAACTGTCCCTCACTCTGACTCACATTTTGCACATCTGTCTTTATGTGTCTGTCTCTCTTATTCTTTTTTATACCGTCCTCTGCCTCTTTCTGCCTCCTTTCCTGTCAGATAGTGCAATGTAGTTCAGTTCGAAGCTTTAAGAATCATTTAGATAAACACCTAAGCAAGATGCTGTAATGATTATAATTTATCTTATATTATTTGTTTTTGTTTTGTTATCATTTGTCTGTTTGATTCTCATTTATTATTAGTTATATGTCAATTTATTATCATTCAATTTTTACCTGTTTGTTTAATATTTAACTATACCTATGCAATTATTTATGTATTTTATTTGTTACTTACATTATTATAGTTTTTATTGATCAATTTATTATTATGATTTTTTTCGCATCCGACCTTGATATGGACCAAAAGGTCTCCTGTCGGCATGCTCCGCCTTTATAATCCTTTGTAATCTGTCTATCTCTCTCATGTGTACACATCAGCATATATGACGCGTGCAACATTTTACTAGTACTCGGAAACACTACAAAAGCAGCTAACAATGCCACAAGCTAATGTTTTTGATGAGAATTATGTTCTAGACTAATGTAATTCTATACAAGACTATTACTGGAAAAATGACTTCAATAGAACTCCTTTCATCCGTATTGTTCCCCCTAAAGAGAAAAATTACTTTAATTGAAAACTAACCTCAGCTTGTACCACACTATACTTCAACGTGATTGTGAAAAAATAACCCCCACCCTCACATTGCAAAACTCACACACGCTAATCAATAATTATTACAAAAAACAACAATTACTTTGTACCAAGAAGAACATCAATAATAACTGTATACTTCATAGTTTCATGACAAAAATAAATGTAAGAACATCAACAATAATTGTTGTTCATAGTTTCATAATGGAAAAAAAACGTATTCTTTAAACTGTTAGTGTTTCCTTCATATCCAACTATTTGTTTCACTTTCATTAGCGTTGAGTACACTGGCCGGTCCTCCATTACCGAGCGTACATTATCCAAAATGAAAACAGAAGTGACAATTTTTTTGACAAATGAAATACACATCGGAAATGCATTCTCATCAATGAATAACTTTGATCTGCTGTATAATTGCAGGGAATAGAAGCTGCATCTGGTGAATAATCGCGGGTTTGCGCATGCGTGTGCGTTTGTGTGATTCACCATGGTCTTGGATCACGTGTTGGACTACTGATCGACAGCTATTTCCCTCCCGGAAGAGAGCTCTGAGCTTATATATGACCGATCTATGGGTAATGCTGTGACTTTACACGCACACACACGCACAATTCCCCGCCCATGGAAGTTGGAGTAACGACTCGCAGCACAGCGATACTGAAATTATTTCAGTCCCGGGCGGGATTTGAACCCGGACCGTCGTGGTGGCAGCCGGAAACTCTACCAACTGAGCCACGAGTTGTGTGTATGTATGTGTGTGTGTGTGTGTGTGATTGTGTGTGTGTGTGTGTGTGTATGTGTGTGTGTGTGCGTGCTTGTGTGTGTGTGTGTGTGTATGTGTGTGCTTGTGTGTGTGTGTGCGTGTACGTGTGTGTGTGTGCTTGTGTGTGTGTGTGCCTATGCGCAGGCTTGTGTTAACATATTACTCGTTACAGTATCATCATCACGATAGGTTGTTCGTATGAATATTCCACGTCGTTATTAGTTTAGGATAATCCTTAGCGAGCTCAGAATATTAGTCAGAGTTTGATGGAGAATTGTTTGGCAAAGTTGCCCTCAAACTTGGGGCTAATAGGCAGCCTTGGTAAATTGGCAGCCTTACTGCATATAAACACCTGAATGCACTTACCTGTATATAGTTTACAGGACCAAGTATTTTATTTCTTCAGAAGTCTACAGTCATGACCTCTGTTATGATTTTGATCACTGGTTATCCTTACTATAAGAACATAAGAATGAAGGAGACTGCAAGAGACCATTAGACCTACACTAAGCAGTTCCATGTCCATGACCACCAGTCATCCCCATCCATGAAGTTGTCTAATCTTTTCTTAAAACAACCGATAGTTTCAGCGCCCACTACATGGTTACTAAGACTATTCCATTCGTTGACCACCCTATTAGTAAACCAAATCTTGCCTATTTCCTTCTTCAATCTAAAATCGTCTAATTTGTCCTTGTGTATATCATTTCAATTTCTTTATTACGAGTTAATGTTTCTATTATCTTCCCCCTTTCCTCTGGGATTGTTAGTTTCAGGACTGAAAGCTACTCTTCACGGGACAAATCCATATCACGAATAATTCACCTTGTTTATTAGTCATTTTTATTTTGCGCGGAGTTGAAGCTATCGCCATATATGCAGATCTTAGTTAAAAGTTCTGGTTTAAGGTTAATCTGATCATGTTTTTAGTTCAATTTTAGTTCTAATTCTTATTTTGCTTTTCCAAGTTTCTATCACATATTACTGGCATGATATATATTTTTCATCCTGGTATATATTTTGGAGGTCCTAAAGGTTAGTAAATGCGTTTCTGTCTTGAATCACAATCTTGGACTTGGGTCCATTTGCCTTTCGTGATGATTAAATTAATTGTAGCCTACTGGGCTGGACCGGGGTTCACGGAGGGTCCGTCTCTTGGGCTATAGTTATCAAAATTTGCCTTAGATTTGTTTGTGCTATTAGCCTGGATTATATCTTTACCCAACTTGTTCAACAAATTTAGGCTTGTGTGCTGACAGCTGCATTTTCTAACATCTTTGAAGCAACCTTCCTTTTTGACTTTTTAATAAGACCTTTTGTTGATTATTCATGTATATCAGGAGGTCCTCCCTCTCTCTTTCTCTCTCTCTTTCTTTTAATATTGTTAGCAAGTCTCCCCTCCCTCTTCATTCTCTCAGTGTGGGAAGTCCCAGTTTTCTCAGTCTTCCTTTAGACGCGTTGTCATTTGGGTTTGAGATTCTCTTGGTTATTTCTTTCTCTAGTTATCTCACATCTGAGGCGATTCAGGCTCATTTCTCAGTCGTGTTATCCATTCATTGAAAAGCCAATCTTACATCCTTGAGCAATTCATGTCTCCTCTGACATTCCCTTTATACGACTCTGTAGTGACGCATCATTATTCAACAAAATCCCTGAATAATTTTCCTTTACCTTCACCGGTTCTCTTCTCACATTATAACTTTGTCAGATATCCGATAATTTTTATGACAGTCGCATGCAGGATTCGAACCCACTGCTATCGGCCGTAAGATCACCTTCACAGAGCCTTAGCCCACTACTTGGGTTCGAATCCTGCATGCGACTTATAAAAATGATCGGACTGATGTCGCTGTTACTAGCGAATTTCTCTTTGTCAGATATCTTCCTACTTTGTAATGTTCTTGTCTTAAGATGTCCTGACTGATATGCATCTTCAAGACGCAATCCAAATCTTGTTTTGATCAAAACCAAACAATTTTGTTGAGTTAAACGTGAAGCTCTTGTTGCCAAGTATCTTTCTAAGTGCTAACCTAATCTACTTATTGTCTCTATATGGTTATCGATAGTGATCTGGTTTAGGGAAATCTCTCCTTTACAAGGTTAGAAATTGATCATTCAAAAGTTTCAACACCTAACAGCAATATGAAAACATTACATTGTAAAAAAAAAAAAAAAAAAAAAGGGATTACAAAGGCGGAGCATGCCGACAGGAGACCTTTTGGTCCATAACTAAATATAAAAAATGAACAGTCCATATTGTTATAACTAGTTACTTCGAATTAAGAATTATTCGTAACGTAAAATAAAATGTTAGAGAGAATTAAAAAAAAAAAAAAAAAAAAAAACAATATTCTAAAAGGAATCCTTGGTGAAAACTATGATTGTAACCAATGTATTTCATCACAGCCCAGGACGGTTGTATAATGCAAGACTAAAGAGTCTGCAAATCACTTCAGAGAATAATCCCAAATTACTGGCCTTTCATCTTTGTAAATTATGAGCGATAGCTATTGCTTATGATTCTCAGACATCATATAAACTAGGTTACATAATGTCGGAGAATTATCACAGCAGCTGCATGCACTGGATAAAGGTAAACTTGGTGCCTTGAACATAAGAATATAAGAATGAAGGAGACTGCAAGAGACCTTAAGGCCTACACTAGGCAGTTTCATGTAGAAGGAAGATATTATGTACAACTAGTGTCTGATGCACAGGATAGAATTAAACAATTCTGATAGCTTTTCAATCGTAATCTAGAGTGTGAAGAGTACATACAAACACACGCACACAAACACATACATACACACACTCACACACACACACATTCACAAACACACACGTGCAGACACAAACACACACACACACACACGCACACAAACACATACACACGCATACACACAAACGCACGCACACACACAAGCGCACGCACGCACACACACACACACATGCACGTACGCACGCACACAAATCACCGGTGATCTGAATAAATGCATGACATTAGCATGATTTGGACATCATCATTACAGGAAAATAAAAACATTTCGAACGTATCAGCGAAAAACACAATGAAAAACCTTGCAATGGCAAATTTACTAATGCATCATCAAAATTACACCAGTTCAATTAAATTTGTAAAATGAAAACTGGACTTTTACCATTTCTCGCGAAATAACTATAAAATCTTGACATCTATTTTGCAATACTAACGATTCATAAAACTTTGACATTAAGAGAAACATGACGGGAAAATACAATTTCCCCGTCAATTGTTCTGTCTTACGGGCAACAAGACTACTCTGCCGTGTATGTGTGTGTGATTCACCATGGTCTTGGATCACGTGTTGGACTCGTGATCGACAACTATTTCCCTCATGGATGAGAGCTCAAAGCTCCTATATGAGCCATCTATGGATAAGACAGTGACCTTACACCCACACACGCACGCCCAACTTCCCACCCACGAGAGTCGGAGTAACGACTCGCAGCGCAGCTATACTGAAATTATTTCAGCCCTGGGCTGTTGGAGCGGTTGCGAAAGCTACCACTGTGCCGTCGAGTCGAGTGTGTGTGTGTGTGTGTGTGTGTGTGTGTGTGTGTGTGTGTGTGTGTGTGTGTGCGTGCGCGCGCGCTGGGAACAGGCTCGAGTAAATGTGGGCACTCAGTCAAGTGCTTTGGTTTTGTAATATAAATTTCCCACTGATAATGTGACAATATTGACAGCCTCATCAGAACAAAACCGTCTAACAGTTTCTACAACAAAATGTATAAAATGGATCATAGTACTGAATGGCTTAACCATTCGACTTCCAATTAGTTTCCATAGATGACCAACCGTAACATTTACACTCTTCAACTTCCATACAACTGTACAAAGGAATGTTCCACCCATTGGAAAAATAGATAAAAAAAAATAAAATAGATATAAATAGATATATAAAATAATTAGATAAAATATAATTTAATACAAAAAATTGCTCCTCAAATTAATATTTGTAGTTACCATAAGGTTGGAGAACCCAATGTGTTGAAACACAAACAGGGAATGAAAACAATATGAATAAATAAATGATAAAATAGATAAACAAGTATACACATAAATTCATAAATAAACAAATAAATGAATGAATAAATAAATGAATCAACAATATCAACAAATAAACAACAATACAAATGTAGGACCACTAAAAGTAGATAGTTGCTGGCGGCATCAACAAAGTATCTTCTAAATATACCAACAAGGAAAAGATTAGAAAAACTGTGTTCATTTACTGAATAACTACCACAGTTAACTAAGTCATTATTCATTTATGGCGGTTTCTACAACACAGCCAAAAATAAACGAATAAACGAAGAAACAAGCCAATAAAAAAGAAAGAAGATCGATCACTCAGACTTACCAAAGGTCGGATACTTTTACCACGATGAGCCGAGCCAGGAAGGGCTTAAAACCGACACCCACTTACGTTTGTAACCCCCTCGAGGCTACAGAAACGAAGAAATGGCCCTCCACGGTACAGACACGAAGAAAGGCTTCCGTGCATTTATATACACGGAAACAATTGACCCCTTTACTTTAAGAAGATTCTACATAAGAACATAAGAGTGAAGGAGACTGCAAGAGACCATAAGGCCTACACTAGGCAGCTCCGTATCCATCACCACCTGTCATCCCCATCCATAAAGTTGTCTAATCGTTTCTTAAAACAACTGATAGTTTCATCGCTTACTACATGGTTACTAAGTTTATTCCGTTCGTCGACCACCCTATTAGTAAACCAATTCTTGCCTATTTCCTTTTTAAATCTAAATTTGTCCAGTTTATAACCATTCTAACCTAAGACAGTGGTAGCTAGATTAAAGGTATTGGGGAACCTAGTACTGTACGAAAGGGGGTTAATTAACAGGTTATAACCCATTCACTACTTCAGGGGATTCACAGAGATGAACGAAATATCAGGAAAAAAGATCCACCAGGTTCAGAGGGTGTTAACTGAAATCAGCTGTTACTCTTCTGATACTGACGGGGCACCACGGACTTAAACAAAATCGCCTGCCGCCATGATCCATGCACTGAAGGGATTAATAATGATACACCATCGCCACTCTGTTACTTAAGGGCTGCCCAGACGAATAAAACAACCTGGCTGAAGCCATAACACGATGGAAAAAATGCCATCCATTACTGAACTCTAGTGGTGGGTCCCAACTCTGCTTAATTACCCCCCCGGGAAATCTATACATATGGACCTTAGTGCATCGCTTGCCCGAGGCTAGTCATCTCACAGGACTGACATAGGCCCCTGGATGAGAATTTTCTTAATAACGTGAGACCCTCTCACTATACCAAGCGAATGGTATCCAAACGTAGCACGGACCTCGGCTGATTGAAATATGATTCAAACTCACGAAGAAAACCAAATGTAAATTTCCTTTCATCATGACACATATAAGTGAGGATCTAAAGAAGCTGATTCCCACCAATATGTCCTTAACGTCCACTTTTGGGAATGCCTAACCACGTTAAATTCGAAGAAAGTCGAGTCGTGAAGCTGAAGACGTTTCCAGGAATTCCCTAAAGGAGTCAAACTGGAATGTTCGTCATTCTAGGACTAGGACTAAAACTGGAAATATGATGAATCTAGGGTAGACTGGAATACGCCAAAAACCATATCTCAGGTCTAGAGAAACTATACATTCCCTTTTACAGGGAATGCAATCTCGCATGAAACAGGAACAAGTTTGAATCAATGAACCATATAAATCTGGACAAATATGGAATGAAGTGAGGTACCGGGCATCCCTTATGAGGAAGTTTAGAGACTTAAAAAAATCACTAAAGGCGTGTGTGTGTGAAAAATAATAGAATAACAATAATCGTTTGAGTTAACAGTGAAACTGAAGTACAATGACAATATACAAATTGTGTTAATTTTAGGACTATTCTACTGTGACGAAGAGGGAGGAGAGGTCGGGGTCATATCAGTAATGATAAGGTCGAAGGCAATTTGTTCGTGGCCAGGGAAGTTCTCTGCTTGAATGAGATTTGGCTAGTGTACAATTTCTCTGATGCCAAAGAGATTAAAACCCAACATACAACCAGCTTTACGGCTGGAAAATTGACTTGTAGGGCGTCGCCAGTCTCAATAATGTGGTTAACTAGGGGGTTGGGGCGCGTGGAGGGTAATACACCATACACCACACACACGATGCCATATGTGGTGTGACTGGGGTGCAGACGAGGTTTTGACCTTACCTAAAATGTCTAACTCCCTCGGGAATGTCAGCACTGAGATACGATGAGCTCAGGTCAGCGCGACAAAACAATGCTACTCCCCACCCCTGCGATTTGCCCTGAGATGGCGAAACAAGTTAGCAATGTCGCATATTTTGGATGGTCAAATAATTGAAGTTAACAATGTTGCATACTTCGGAGACAATTTGGCCCGCCTCTGTTGGTGCCATCGTGTCGCAACCTGTAGCAAACGCTGCCCAAGTCACTTCCTTCATCTTGTTCGTCACTGAACTTGGTGGATAACCACACCTTTTTAATAATTCCTATGATTCACTGGGACTGCACATTATGTGTGGTGTGTCTGTGTGTATGTGTTAGTGATCTGCTGAGATTTGGAGATGAATGAGCCAAATATATACCAAAATAATCGTGATGTGATGAAAAATATATACAATAAAGATTAAAAGAAATATTGATGAAGATACCAGAGTATTGGGTTTGACCTTTTACATGCAATTGCATTAAAACCAACATTCAGACACGGTTGTCATCAGGAAAACTAGGCGCTATGCACAAAATAGATTAAGCTCTTGATATCAGAGTGAAAAAATATATACATCTAGTACACCATGCAATAGGTTTGACGTTTTTTTTTTGTCGACCAGTGAAGTTATCACGGTGTATATCCTAACATAAGGAGACTTTATGATACCTACGTATGATATATCTGGTATCCCTATATCATATATCGTATGATATAGGGTTACTGTTACAGAATATGCTGTTCACTACAATACATCGGTCAGGTTTCTATGACAGTGCTACTCGAAAGGAAATTAATTTAATTTTTAAGTTTCTACTGACATGGCATCTTTTATATGACATACACAAAAAAAAAAATACTGCAATGTCTTTTATAAATTTCAGAACAGAAAATTCGAAAGAGAAAACAAGTGATAAAGGATCTGAGAGATACAGAGAGTAAGAAAGGAGACAATACAAATAATAATAATAATAATAATAATAATAATAATAATAATAATAATAATAATAATAATAATGATAAAATAATAATAAATTGAGAAACGCCATACATTATATCTGATAACTTTTGGTTGGCGACTAATGTAGTTATTGTGGAATTTACTCAAAAATAATAAGGAGAGTGTATTTCATTTGTAAAAATAGGGTCACCACTATGTCAGATACGCTATTCACTGCAATAAGTGGGTTACCTCTCTCTTACAGTGTTTCTTACGAGGCAGCAAATTTCATCAATCAAATTTCAATTACAAAATACGATGTTATATTGCACATACTTGTGCACAAGTTTAATACAATGTCTTACAGTGTTTCTTACGAGGCAGCAAATTTCATCAATCAAATTTCAATTACAAAATACGATGTTATATTGCACATACTTGTGCACAAGTTTAATACAATGTCTCTTGTGAATGGTAGAACAGAAAACTCGAATGAGAAGACAAGTAACACAGAATCTGAGAGATACAGAGAGTAATAATGGAGAAGAATGCAAATAAATGGAACACGACAAAGACGGAGAAGACTCGGATCCAGTGAGTGACGTTACGTCGTCGGACCTCATAGCAATTACACTTGGAATGCGAGGAATTATGGATGTCAGGGTCGGGGGAGCTCTTCGTCTCATTCTGAAACCCGAAGA
>NC_134792.1:50665053-50670053 GCF_046742065.1 Oratosquilla oratoria | reverse complement strand
TAGACAACCCATCTCCAGTCTTTTCTTCTGCTTCGACTGTGTTATTAGTTGTGATTAATGTGGGGTTTACGAGGATGGATAGGTTGAAAAAGGAGATGAGGAGGATGAGAACGTGGTTGAAAAGGAACGTGGGGCATAGGATCGATGAAAGAATACCGAGACTGTTTAGTTTAGGCATATAAAAAATAACTAAAGAAAGACTAGTAAAAAGAGAGTGAGATGTAGAGATGTATGGAGCGAACTTGAGTGGAAGACCGAGACTAAGATGGATGCAAGAGGAATGCCTGTTGAGCAGGGAAGACAAAAGACGAGATATAGGTAAGAGCGGTGAATGGTTGTAAATGGACGATAACTTTAAGCGACCCTCACGAATTTCTTCTGTTCTTCTCTGTTTCCACGTGAAGAGGGAAGGTCGCCATGTAAATGAAGCTGTGGGGGTTGACCACCTTAGGCTATCGGGTCCTCCTGTGGATGTACTATGTCCTCCTGCATTGCCTCTTACCCGGGAAATAGGGTGGGGGGAGAGGAATGCCCTTTATCCACAAGAGGGTAAGACAAAATACCCTGTAGAAACAAATAGGTGTTGCATAGTTTGTGGAATGGGTGGGTTGGTGGTTGCGTGCCTTGGCTAGGTAACTTAGAAGGAAGAAGTCTCTCTCTCTCTCTCACACACACACACACACACACATGCGCGCGCGCGCGCGCGGGAATATCACAAAGATGCTTTTTCTGGATTTAGTAAGCACAAAAACAGGAGTTTAAGTCGAATCTTAGGTATAGAAATGCAAATTAGCAAAAGTTGGATACGGTGGTTGAATGAAATTATGGACTTAAGAAACGAAATCGTTGGACTAATGGATTGCTTAGCGCAAGCAAACATTGAAATTTCCGACCTGAGGAAAACTAACTTGGATCTAAGAAACGAGATTAAGGAAATGAAAAAGGATATAAGAGAGCTGAAGAGTGATAATGAAAAGAAGAGAATTAATGATACTACCAATAGCGAAAACTTAAAAAAAGAGGTAAACAACAAATACAAGAAATGACTGAAAAAATCGAAGAGAACTTAGGTGAGGAAAGTATCCAAAAGATTAAGAAATGGAAGGAAAACATTGAAAATAAAGAAATTGTTTTCAAAGAAATAGTCCAACAACAAATGCAGGAAAATGCAAAAGACACAATTATCCAAGTAATTAATGAAAAAGCAAATTGGGTCAGAGACACAGTGGATAGGAAAAATGTATTGTGGTATATGGACTAAAAGAAAAACATGGTTTGGCATGGTACATGAGAGGAAAAAAAGAAAAAGGGACAGCAATAGAAATCCTACAAGAAATTCAGAAGGGAGCCCAAGACGCGGCTAAAGACGTTGACGATACATATAGGATTGGCCACTACTCTAAGGATAGAAATCGACCCCTTAAGATAAAACTAAGATCACAAATGGTAGTAGAAGACATATTTGAAAAAGTAGGTAACTTGGCAAGGAGTGAAAAGTACAATAAGATATGGATAAAAAGAGAAATGAGTATTGAGGAATTAGAAAAAGAAAAGACACTAAGAGATGAAGAAGCAAAAAAAAAAAAAAAAAAAAAAAAACACGAAGAGAACGGAGACAGAAAGCAAGGAATTCCATTGGAGAGTAATCGACATGAGACTGAGGAAATGGTACATCAGAATGGGCGAACCAAAGACAGAAAAAAAAAAATGGAGAAAGAAAATTGAAAGTGGCCTATACCAACATCGACGGATTAATTTCAGGACTGAATGAACTTAATGATTACCTGCTAGAAGAAAAACCAGACATAATGGGAATTGTGGAGACTAAACTAAGGGGTGAAATACCATCCATCGATGTTGGACATGGACTATACAATTACTGAATTAAAAACAGAGACAAGAAACAGGGAGGAGGAATCATGTTCTTGGCCAAGAAAAACTTGAATGTGACAAAAATTGCTGAGGGCAAAGGTAATGTAGAACTGATCATGATAAAAGTCGAAGACAAGAACATGAAAAGTAGAAAGTTTGTGGTGACTTATGTGCCCCCAAAAACGAACGCTTGGAAAGAAAACGAGCATATTAAAATGCTAGAAGATACAAGGCAATCATTAAATGAGATAATATTGGGCGGGGGTAATCTGGTAATTATGGGGACTTCAATTGCCAAGATATTTGTTGAGAAAACATGACAGTGAGAGGAGGAGACGATTTGTGGGGAAATACACTACTGGATATGACCATGGAATATACAATGACTCAGTGGGTCAGTGAAAACACCAGATACAGAAATGACAAGGAGCCGTCGAAACTAGATTTAATATTTACAACAGAACTTGATATTGTGGATAAAATCCAATACAAGACACCAATTGGAAAGAGTGACCATATACTCATTGAAACTGAACTAAAGGAAGGAATATACATGGAGAGAAATGAAAAGCATACGAAATGAAGATTGATGTACAACAAAACAGACTTTGCAAAACTAAAGAAATTCTTCCAGAATGCAAACTGGGTAAAAAAAAATTACATGGAAGAGGCGGCAAACGTGGAAGAGAAATGGGATATCTTGATGGATAATTACAATGAAGGGGTGAATAGGCGCGTACCAAGACAGAAGCTAGAGAGAGTGAACTTTTAATACTGGTTCAACAAAAGATGCAGTGAGGCAAAAGACAGAAGGGACAGAGCTTGGAAAAGGTGGAGAAAAGAGAAAGAAAAAAAATGGAAAATGGTAAGTTTATATAAATTATAGAAATGAGTATGTTAAGGTGAGAAGAGAGGAAAAAAGAACCATGAAAGGGATATTACAGATAAATGCAAAGAGCAACCCAAGCTATTCTATCGACACGTGAATGGTAAACTTAAAATCAAACAGGAAATGGTGAAACTACGCCAGTGAATATAGAATACACAGAAGAATTGGAAATGGCCGAAGTCATGAATAATCACTTCAAATCTGTCTTCACTAGAGAGAAAGCACAATATTGGGACGAAGGTAATGAAAGGCGATCTCCCCCCATGAACGAGATAACAATAACACAAAAAGAAATATTGGAACACATATCAAACCTTGACGTCAGGAAATCACATGGCCCGGATGGAATTACAAATTGGATTCTAAAAGAATACGAAGAAGAACTAACGGACAAAATACATAACATAATAAATTGCTCACTCAAAGAAGGAAAAATACCAAAAGACTGGAAAAATGCTATCACTGTACCAATATAAAGGAGGAAACAAGGAAGAACCAACTAACTATAGGCCAGTCTTACTAACAAGCACTATAGCCAAAATTTGTGAGAATATCATCAAAAATAGATGGGTAAAACACCTGGAAGACAACAATATAATAAACCCAAGACAATTTGGGTTCAGACAAGGAAGATCATGTACCACAAACTTAATATGTTTCTACTCAAGATTAATAGACATAGTGCAAGAAAGGAATGGATGGGCTGATTGTGCCTTCCTGGACTTACAAAAATATTTTGACAAAGTACCACACAAAAAAAAAAAAAAAAAAAAAAAAAACTGGAACATATAGGAGGACAAGGGAACCTACTAAAATGGATGGAGGACTTCCTGATTGGTAGAAATATGAGAGTAGTGCACAGAGAAAAATATTCAGGTTGGAAAGAGGTGATCAGTGGAGTACCGCAAGGATCTGTATTGGCTCCAATAATGTTGCCTATTTATGTGAATGACATGGATGACGATGTGAAATGTTACATGAGCTTCTTTGCAGACGACGCCAAACTGTTCAGGAAAGTAAAAACTTAAAAGGATTGCGAATCACTGCGGGAAGACCTGAATAAGGTATGGAATTGGAGTCAGAAATGGGAAGTGGACTTCAATATTAACAAGTGTAGCATAATGGAGTTTGGAAAAAGCAAAAACAGAATATCAGGACAATATAAAATTGGAACCAAGGAGGTAAAGAAGGAGAGATCCGAAAAAGATTTGGGTATAATTATCTCAAACGACTTGTCCTATGACAAACAGATAAACAAAATTGTCGGAGAATCCTACAACTTGCTAAGATCAATAAAAGTGACATTTACATATTTGGACGAAGAAATTATTTAAAAAAATATTGGTCACACTGATAAAGCCTAGACTAGAATATGCGGCGACATTGTAGTCACCCAGAACCAAAAAGAATATAAAGAAAATAGAAAGAATCCAGAGAGCAACAAAAATGGCACCTGCACTTGCAAACTTGTCATATGAGGAGAGATTGGCTTAACTGGAGTTATCGACTCTGGAGCAAAGAAGAGAGAGAGGTGACCTACTGACCATCTTCAGAATCATGAAAGGCACAGAAATACTTGATAGACAGGACTTGTTAAACTGGGACAAGAGAAGCACAAGAGGACATGGAACAAAAAAAAACATAACTACAGAAGAGATCTGAAGAAAAACAGTTTTCCACATAGAGTGGTGGACACTTGGAACAAACTGGACAATGAAATAGTGTGCGCAAAAACCATTCATGAGTTTAAGAGCAAATTAGACACTGCGAGATACAAAGGCGGGACACCACGAGCGTAGCTCCCCTTCCCGCAAAATACAACTAGGTAAACACACACACACACACACACACACACACACACACACATATATATATATATATATATATATATATATATATATATATATATATATATATATATATATATATATACACATATATATCAAAGCCTTTTTTCCCTTTACAAGGGAGGCAGCCGATAAACAAAGGCATATAAACCACTCCTACCCATCCCACCCCCACATACTACGCTCCCACTCACCCCCCTACCTCCCTCTTCTCTTGGCTCCTCCTGGATGACAGGTCATTCCTGCATCTCGCCCACTGTCCTGGGTCAGAAGCAGTGTAGCAACACATCGTACAATCACAGCAAGGCTGCTTCATTTAATCGACGACCCTCCCCCTCTCCGTCCCCTCATGCAGAAAAAGAGGAGACGGGGAGAAATGCCTTCGGGCTTCG
>NC_134792.1:50615053-50657553 GCF_046742065.1 Oratosquilla oratoria | reverse complement strand
GTGTGTGTGTGTGTGTGTGTGTGTGTGTGTGTGTGCACTTTTTTTCTTTGTTAGTCATCATACATTCATATGTATGTACACTTTTCCTTATATTCTGTCTATTAACAGACTATTGTTCATTTCCTCGACAGGAAAGGTGTTCTACTTTCGCATAAATAACATTTTCCGCTCTAGACGGAACTCTTCCTTTGATTCTGGTTGCCAAGAGTCTATTTCATTCATCTTTATAGAACCAAGTCGGCCACGAAGGTACTCTTAAAGCGGTAACATCATCAGCAGAAATTCCACAGATACTTTAAGCCCCCGTCACGCTATCACGATGGTCGTCAAATTTTGTGAATTCGAAAAACTGCAACACGACTTTGATTATAGTATGCTAAACATCCCTAAGTCTACATTTCAACAATGTGTCTAATATTCGTACAGGTTTACCTTCTCTTAGTTCGCCAATCAGTTCGTCAATCAGTTCGACAGACACGTGTTTAAAGTGATGTGTGAACGTGTGAACGGGGTATTTTGGGTTTAACCAACGTGTTCGACAACCAAATACCCCGTTCACACGTCACTTCAAACACGTGTCTGTCGAACCGCGTTCGACGAACCGTTAGACCGTTCGAACCCCCTCTTAGACTCAAAGGTGATTTTACATTTCGAGATTCGAAAAATAATAGATTGTAACCTAAGTCGTTTCTACTCCAACAAAGTCAATTTAAAGTCGCGTGGGTGTGAGAGGGCGTGGACGTGGCGTTCTAGAGTAGGGAGTAGTGGTAGAGGGGTCTGATGACGATCAAGGAAGCTGCAAAAGAAGTTCGTTTCAACTCCCTTGGATACACGTCCTCGGAAACTCTCTTTGCAACAATTATCAGAACACTGACGTGCGATCTCGTGTTCTGTATCAAAAGGCCTCGCGAATCATTTGATTCAATAAGCGGACATGTAATTAGTGAACAGGTGGGAGGAACAACGCTTCCAGCTAAGATTCAATGTCGGAACATATCTCGGTGACGTCATGTCGCTTTTACAATGCGAAAATAGGTTCAGTTGCTACGTGAAACTGCCAAGCATTCAAAGAGAATCAAAGGTTTGATAGAATCGCATAGCATCTATTAGAATAAAGTCTATGCCGTGAGCTAACATAGGTCTATCAAAATAAATCGAGCAACATGTTAATTGTTTTGCGTAATCATAAATAATTTTCATAAATTATGTCATGGTGGTGGAGATTGAAAATTTGAACAGGGCAGAGGAGGAGGAGGAGGAGAAACGAAGTAGAAGAAGAAGAAACGAATAGGAAACGAGGAAGAAACGAAGAAGAAGAAACTAAGAAGAAGAAACTAAGAAGAAGAAGAAGAAACGAAGAAGGAGAAACTAAGAAGAAAAAACTAAGAACAAGAATAAGAAACGAAGAAGAAAAGAAGATGAAAAGAAGAAGAATAAAAAAGAAAAAGAATAAAAAGGAGAAGAAAAAGAAGGAAAGGAGAAGAAAAAGAAGAAACAGACACAATATAAAAAGTTCCATCTGGTACCGAAAGGGGGTTAAACAAAGATTATTCTACCGTTGTCGGACAAAGTGATGTTGAGAACGCTCTAACCTTTTTCATAACCTTGGTCAAACATTTTGACGAGTTTCAGATGATATAATTCGGCTGAGTTGGACCACTACACGAGCCGAGACATGTTCGGTCTAGACTAAATACTCGTCCGGTGCCTTCTACAACATGTTTACCTGACTTACAAACTTAATTTTGTCTTGTGAGTGCGAGGGATCTTTGGCTTGATGAAGATCATTTTGGGGTCGAAAGCCCTCCACGGTGGAATAAATCTCCCAGATGAATGAACTGACTAACCTTAAAGGGAAATACATCATGTATGTTCCAGTGATGACGAGCTTTCTCTGTTTACTTTCTTTCTTACTTCCTTCATTATTCTTTATTTCTTTCTTCCCTCCTTCCTTCGTTTTTTTCCTTCTCCCATCCTTCCTTAATTTCTTTCTTTCCCTCCTTCCTTATTTTCTTCCTTCCTTCCTTCTTTCAATAATTTTTCTTTCTTCCTTTATTTCTATTTTTCATATTCTTCTGCACCCGATCTCGTTATAGACTAATAAAATCTATCGTATGCTCTGCCGTTTTGGTTCTTCATTAACACAAGCACTAATCAAGCTTCCTCCTTTGTATGAATACTGGATTTTACTCCCGTCGTTTGGAAGAACCGGAGTAACTTTGTCTCATAATCACATTTAAAAAGGGGCAAGTCATCACCTCAAATCGGCTTAACACAACTTGATTACCTGGATTTTGGGTATACATTTTTGCAAAATACTTTCTAAACAATACAAAATTTCCAGACAAGGAAACACGACTCACAATTTATAAATAAAAATGGCATGGAACGGATATATAATTTTGACATGCGAGTTGAATTCACATTTCATTTAAAATGTATAAACCTGCATTTAATATACTTTAATTCAAGCTTGTGGTAACTTTGCTCTCTGTATGGAGAATTTCATGTATATATGTTCTTTGATACAATTCTAAATAGTACTAATCAATCTGATACTTATGTTCTTTTAGGTCATGAAACGACACTAATTGGATGAGTGTTTCCTTTATTCCGATCTTTCTCATAACGCAAAACACACATTCTGAATGCCAAAAATGAGTTAGAATGACAAAATAAAAGTTGAAGTTCCAGCTGGCAGCCATATAATTTCTGCTTTTCACAGCAAACAAGGTACCAGAGTTTAAGTTTATACTCGGGGAGCCGTGATTGCTTACCCTCGCTTGGGGGAAAGGTTATGTGAAAAGTTTAATATTGTGGGGATTCCAAGGCAAAACGACGATGAAAAAGAAATGCCTTTCGAGGTTTCTCATTGGTCCATAGGGCTCACACTTGAACACCACAGCGGCTGTTTACAAGGCACAGCTCAGACACACACACACACACAAAAAAAAAAAAAAAAAAAAATAATAATAATAATAATAATAATAATCATAATAATAATAATTAACTGAACTTTTACATGGCCTGGCCCCTTGACTACAAATACATCTGAAATCAAGACGTAGAAGACTAAAAAGAATATGAAAATGGAAGCGGTACTTTCTATTTGAATAATACCAAGAAATGACATGCAAGATTTCTTTAAACTTTTAAGTGCACATCTCGCATTGAAAGAATGATAGTAATTCCATGATATCTCCCAAGATTGTGGATCAGACTTCAAATAGTACATTAAAGCAATTATAAAGTACTAAACAGATTCACACCTTTGGTAGACACTGCACTATTGGATAAGTTCATATGGATGAGTGACGATTGTTCAATGTTCGACATACAATGTCCACAGTCAGTGCTGGATCTTAGGCCACCGAGGACATCGTTCATATCACATTCCAGAATTTTGGAAGCCCTGTGACTGTAGAAGGCTTTTATTGTCTTCAGGGTATTTTTCGGAAAGCAGTTGGAGAATCATTAGTCCTATGATGTACTATTCGATTCCTCAGTGCTTTTCTGGCCCTTACAAGATAATTTAGCAATTCTTATTGAACTACACGGTACCCTCTGTTTATTAATGTGTAAACTCTTTGAAATTGAACTATCAAATGAACAGAAGTCCATAAAGCATCTAGCACAGACAATCACCACGTATACATTTGTCTCTAAATTTTATAGGGTTTCCCTATGATAAAAAATAAATAAAATAAATAAATAAAATAAAATCATAAATAAAAGGCGCCATCCAGTATCAGCATAATAGCTGAATATAGTTACCAAATGATTAACCAAGTTATGTTTAACCCTTTGGGTTTCCCTCAGCTGAACTAGGTTACATGGCAGCAGGTAGAATAAACACAAGGGTCGAAGTTAAACGACAAATGAGGCTTTTGATCCGGAGAAACATATCTGCAGCCAGAGGCCACCTTTGCCGTACATGCTAAGGAAGCAATTTTCACTCACTGCTATCTTTCGGGAACTGAAGGCGGTCTGGATAGCAAGAGAGTAAGATCGCATCTTAAAGCGTCATGGCGGGGCAAGTCACACATTACTGAGTATAATTGTGGTCGACATATCTTCCTTGGAACCCTGGAAGCTCAGCTTATGAGCAACATAAACGATTTTTTTTCTTTTTCTGAATGTGGATACTTTTGCCCAAAGTGAAAACTGCAACTGTGATATACGTCTACAATTAACGCTGAGGTACACTCAGAATGTGAAGTTTGTATGCACGTTCCATCACCACACTATAAACAAGATCAGAATTGTATTAAAAAGAAAATAAGAAAAAATCGCCATTAGACGGCAATAGTTATAACTTCTAGTTTTCATCTGCCCATTAGATGAAATGAAGAAATTACGCCATTAGGCGGTTAGCTGCTGCAAAGGAGTCTTTCGTGCTTAAGCAGCAAAGTCAAGTTGCAGCCTCTTGTTGTGATCAAACATGGATTTAGAAGTAATTATACATACATATATACCAAGGGCTTTTTCTTCCTAACAAGGGAGGTAGTTAAATTCAAAGGCATAAATCCACTCCAGCCCATTTCGTCTCCAATATACTCGTACTCCACTCCCATTCACGTATCCACAACGAGATATATGTAGCACAATGATAGAGGTGGTTTGACATCTAAGAATAGATAAACGAATAAATACATGAATAAATGATAAATAAACACGTAAATGAGACATATATAAGCAAACAAATATACGAATAAACAAGTCAATAAATGAATAAATGAACAGACAAACTCTACCTATATCTATGCATCTAATAATAGGTGCATATATAAGCAAACATATATACGAATAAACAAGTCAATAAATGAATAAATGAACAGACAAACTCTACCTATATCTATGCATATATAAGCAAACATATATACGAATAAACAAGTCAATAAATGAATAAATGAACAGACAAACTCTACCTATATCTGTGCATCTAATAATAGATGTCCGTGGAGGTCGTCTCTATTGTAACAGGAGCATTGGGAAGCGATCCCACGAGACTTAGAGAGAAACTTGGAGAGCGTGCAGTGCCGAATGACAGCTGGGTTATATTAGAGGAATGCCCATTCTTCGCAGATTGCTAAAACTCCTGAGATTCGCGCCACGATGACTGGTGTTTTGGTCCCGGGATGTGGTCTGTATTAGAACCCAGTGTACAAAAAAAAAAAAAAAAAGTACACATATACATATATCTATAACAAGGTTAATAAATAGCCGGACCCATGGAAAATCACGGTTATTCAACCTTCATGTATTAAAGAGTGAGTCATGAAGTCTCCCACAACAGTCTTCAAAGTCTCACGAACGAGTCTTCAAATTCTCTCGAAGCAGTTTTCAAGGTCTTCCGATGGAGTCTTCAAAGTCTCCCTATGGAGTCTTCAAAGTTTCAAGAGGGAGTTTTCAAAGTTTCTCGAAGGAGTCTGCAAAGTTTCCAAAAGTTTTCAAAGTCCCCCGAACGAGTCTTCGAAGTCTTCCTAAAGAGTTTTCAAAGCCTCCCGAATGAGTCTTCAAAGTCTCCCAATGGAGTCTTTAAAAGCTCCCGAACGAGTCTTCAAAGTCTCCCGAACGAGTCTTCGAGGTCTTCCGAACGAGTCTTCAAAGTCTCCCGATGGAGTCTTCAAAGTCTCCCGAGGGAGTCTTCAAAGTTTCCAGAGGGAGTTTTCAAAGTCCCCCGAACGAGTCTTCAAAGTCTTCCTAAAGAGTCATCAAAGCCTCCCGAACGAGTCTTAAAAGTCTCTCGATGGAGTCTTCAAAGTTTCAAGAGGGTTTTTTTAAAGTCTCTCGAGTCTTGAAATCCTCTCGAAGCAGTTTTCACGGTCTCCCGATGGAGTCTTCAAAGTCTCTCAATGGAGTCTTCAAAGTCTCCCGAGGTTGTCTTCAAAGTTTCCAGGTTTCAAAGTCCCCCGAGCAAGTCTTCGAAGTCTTCCTAAAGAGTCTTCAAAGCCTCCCGAACGAGTCTTCAAAGTCTCCCATATGGGTATTCAAAAGCTCCCTAACGAGTCTTCAAATGCTCCCAATGGAGTCTCCAAGTTCTCCAGAAGGAGTTTTCAAAGTCTCTCGAAGAAATTTTCAAAGTCTCCTGAACCAGTCTTTAATATCTCCCGAAGGAGTCTCCAAGGTCTCCCGAAGGAGTCTTCAAATTCTCTCGAAGAAGGTTTCAGGGTCTCCCGAAAGAGTCTTCAAAGTATCCAGGAGCCTTCAAAGTCTCCCGAAAGTGTCTTAAAAGTCTCCCGGACGAGTCTTCAAGGACTCTCGAACGACTCTTCAAAATCTCCCGAACGAGTCTTCAAAGTCTTCCAAAGGAATCTTCAAAATCTCACGAAACCAGTCTATAAAGTCGAACGAATCTTCAAAGTCTCCTAAAGGAGAGGTCTTGAAAGAGTCTTCAAGGTCTCCCGAAGGAGTCTTCAAAATCCCCCGAACCAGTCTTCAAAGTCGAACGAGTCTTTAAAGTTTCCTGAAGGAGAGGCCTTGAAAGAGTCTTCAAGGTCTCCCGAACGAGTCTTCAAAGTCTCCCGAAGGAGTTTTCAAAGTCTCCCAAACGAGTCTTCAAAGTCTCCCAAACGAGTCTTCAAAGTCTCCCAAACGAGTCTTCAAAGTCTCCCAAACGAGTCTTCAAAGTCTCCGGAACACGTATTCAAAGTCTCCTGAACGAGCCTTCAAAGCCTCCCCTAGGAGGTTTCAAAGTCCCCCGTAGGACTCTCGGAAGTACTGTAGTCATCAAGAGAACCAAATAACATGAACAGAATGATCCACACCATAGTAATAATATAATCAATATACTAACACTAATAATTAATTATAACAATGATGATGATGATGATGATGATGATGATGATGATGATGATGATGATGATGATGATGATGATGATGATGATGATGATGATGATGATGATGATGATGATGATGATGATGATGATGATGATGATGATGATGATGATGATGATGATGATGATGATGATGATGATGATGATGATGATGATGATGATGATGATGATGATGATGATGATGATGATGAAGACGACGACGATAATAATAATCAGTAATATAAATAAAGTAATAATGACAATACTATTACTACTAATAATAATGAAAATACTAACAGTAATGGAACAAAAAGGAAGTCCATTTCCTACACCCTTGCGGCAAGAAATTTCATTATTCAGAACAACTCGCTGTTTACGATTGTTCAACCAGTTTCTAATCTTGGCGAAGGAAGTTTCCTCTTATTCCAAGCAAGTCAAGTTAGTATTTACCCGTGCGAGAGTGTCTCAAAAGATTTTTTCAGAGCCCAGATATATCAAAATTACACCACTCCTCTTGTTGTTGCTTAAAATAATTATATTTTAAAATTCTAGGATATAAGTTGTCCACGTCTGAGCCCTTGCTGGCTGTCACTTATTAGAAAGTTGCTTTCTAAGTGGCGTTCTCTAGCATCTCTTATAATTGTTAGTCATTCTTCTTGCGATCGAACTCATTCGCGTCTATAGCTTTGTCTTCTGCTTATCGTATTTTATACACACAGGATTAACCTTTGCTCATTTCCATTCTCCAGGTACATTTTCTGTTCGTGAGAATTTCTTTTAAAATAACTTCCTACAGGATAGTGATGTCCATAGCTCTATGTTTTCTGCTTATCTCCCTTTATAAATATAGGAGTAACCTTTGATCATTTCCATCCTCTAAGTAAATTCCTGGTCGTGAGAGATTTTTTGACAATAATTTCTATCAGGCTAGCAATTATTCTTTTTATTTCTTGTTAATTTCATTGGTGTCAACCATCGGGTTCCTGTGTTTTCTTGATTGTAACCTTTTCTATGCATCTTT
Organism: Oratosquilla oratoria; assembly: GCF_046742065.1. Classification (NCBI taxonomy): domain Eukaryota; kingdom Metazoa; phylum Arthropoda; class Malacostraca; order Stomatopoda; family Squillidae; genus Oratosquilla; species Oratosquilla oratoria. The sequence continues at coordinate 50,649,717 of NC_134792.1, read as the reverse complement.
CAATGTCCTCTTTAATCATATTTACAGAAATGAGTAAATATCTGTTCAGCCTAACTCTTGACTACGATACTACTTGGCTTTGATGTGTATCGTTTATGAATATGGAGCTCAAGTAGTGGTTTAGAATATCATATATATATTTTCATTTGAATCGACTTCCTGAGCGCTGGTAAATGAAACTGGATATGATTTCTGATAACCTTTTCATCTTTGATATAACTATAGAATTATTCCTATTTGTGTTTTTTTTTTTTTTTTTTTTTTGGTCTTTCTCGAGTCTCTCTCTGCAGTTCCATAACTTTAATTTTAGGAAATTTTGAATGGTGAATTTCTTATAAGCCTCTCTCTCTCTCTCTTGCAATACCTTTTCTGTTTCTTTAACAGTTTCTTTTTATTGTTTCATTTGCATTTGTGTTATTGCGTCAGTTTATAGGATTTATAGAGCTCTGAGCCCTGCCATACATAGAATTTTTTTGTGTTGAACTATGAAATTATATAATCTGAGATTTACAAAGAAATTATTTGAACTTGCTCACTCAGATGTTCTATTTGCTATTCTTGCTAAGCCACCTCGCCGTCTAATAAGACTTTCTCGGTATTTCATTATACGCACCCCCTGGCTTGTAACTCGATTCGTGTTGTGATGGTTTTTGATGATTCTTTATAGTCTTCTAGATCCCGTTTCTGGTTTCTGATATTCGGATGGACTGAAACCCATGGCGCTCATTAAATCATTATATTCGAGAAAGGTTCGGACGTATTTGTGCAGTGCATACTTGCATGCATACTTGTGTACGAGTACACGAGTGTCCACGAGAAAGAGTGCGTGTTTCGTCACGTGTGCGTATGTACATATTACAACCTTTACATGAACTCTGTGCGTTTGTACGTTTATGCCTTCGAACGGACACACATGCATACACACAACTGTGCTTTTGTCAGTTTTTGTACAGCCAGTAGCAGCCCATGTTGTCATGCAACATTAACAGCAGAAGAAGAATTTTTTTTGGGTCGTTAGCGTTTCTTGAACACGTCTTCGTCTCTGGAGTTAATGTTCTGTAAATGCGGTTGGGAGGATTGACTCAACGTTCTCTTGTAAGACAAATTAAGATTTGACACTACTGGCGTCGTCTGTTTTCTCTTACTTTTGTGTTGCTATGAATCTCACGATTCCAACAGATTCTTGTGTTTATTGCCCAGGTAGTCGAAGGGACTCAATATGATGCATGCACTACTTCATCTTGTTGCTATCCCATTTATTAAATACTGATATTTATTTGCTTGTGACAACTACACTTTTTCGTTAAAGTAAGGAGTACAAACGTAGGGAGAGGCCAATTTGCAAGGAAGCTGTCATCACCCCCCCAAAAAAAAAATACACAGCAGAAGGATTTATGTAGTCTACACGTGTTTTACAAATACAAAACAGGACCTTTGTTTTATTTCCTTGACTCAACTTGCCACAATTCAAATGTTCCATTATAAACCAATTTATTCAAGAAAGCTCTTAGTAGCCCTGTCTTGTACCATAGACTCGTTTTTATTTAATGATTATATATTCATGAGCATAAATATCTTAAAAAGCCTTTCACGAACCTGATTCCCAAAGTCCTCAAATGCACACCATCTCGAAAACACTTGTATATACACATTAGTCTCAGAAAGCAAAGTTATAATCTCCTGCAATGTTGTTTTATGCTGTTATCGATTTGTTGATCACACTGTCACTATCTTCGATCAAAAGGCATTGCATAGAGGAGTCACACATTTGTAATTTCAATTAGCGACGTAGTAGAATTACGTGAAATTTAACCTAACATAATAACTTTGAATGTTTTACCCTTTCATGTCATTTCTTTTTTAATCCTTCACTGGTGTGGTATAGCGTTGAAGAAGCATTTAATCACTCTCTAATATATAAGCGAATGAAACTATAGATTGCCTGAGAGTATCGCTTGATGACTCAGTTGCAATCATAATTCATGATTAGTAACATCACACGAAGCTTAAACCCCCACCGGATCGGGTGACCTGAGATTAAGATGAAACTCTATGAAATAGAGATACCTAATCAAAATAACATTTATAAACGGTCGACGTCACCAAAGCAAATAAACCTAACTGCAAAACAAACAAATATTACGATCTTTGGCATATTACATTTAATATGAAAGTGAACGTTCACGGCAAAGGGTTCCAAAGCAACGCAGACGAAATATTATGGGAAGCGAACGAAATCAAGAGAAATTTTTTGCGCTCCACTTGGGGATCATGCGTGATTGTTCTTGCAGCTGTGGTAACCAAGACTTGGCCCGCTGCGGTAACACGAATCTTGCTGCTGTGACCTACCGTGAATCTCGTCTTATGGTCTGCTGTCTGCTGCCCGTGATAAACTATCGCAAAAACCTTCATATTTATAATGGTGACAGTAGTAAATGAGGATGTGTGTGTATATGAACTGTATGTGTGTGTGTGTGTGTTTGTGTATGTGCGTTTGTGTAGCGTGTGTTTCTTTATGTGTGTGGAGTGGGTCTGCGTGTGCATATGGGTGTGTATGTGTGTACGTGTGTACATATACATGTAAGTGCGTACATATGTTTGTGAGTGCATATGTGTGTGCGCAAGTGATTGTACAAATGTTCGTGTATGTGTTTAGCTGTAAACATATGTATGTATGTATGTATGTGTGTGTGTGTGTGTGCGCGCGCCCACGCGTTGCGTGTGTGTGTGTGCGCGCGCCCACGCGTTGCGTGTGTGTGTGTGTGTGTGTGTGTGTGTGTGTGTGCGCGCGCGCGCGCTGTGTGTGTGTGTGTGTGTGTGAGTGTGTGTGTGCGTTGTGTGTGTGTGTGTGTGTGTAAGTGCGTGTTTGTGTGTGGGTGAGTTAACGTGGTTTGTGTGTTTGTGCCTGTTTGCGCACGCCTTAACATATACTGAAAATGAGAGTAAAGGCAACGGAAGATGGACACACACACACACACACACAATTATATATATATACACGCACATATACACACACACATGCACACAGCGAGAGAGAGAGAGAGAGAGAGAGAGAGAGAGAGAGAGAGAGAGAGAGAGAGAGAGAGAGAGAGAGAGAGAGGTCTTTCTTTAATGGAATAAACATGTCAAAGATGCTCGGGCACTTTAATAGTGTTAAGATCGAGAAGACGCAGCCTCGAGGTTAAGGGCCTCTCTCCCACTGACACCAAATTGTCATGTGGCATGATGGTATGATGGTATGAGAGCTTGTACAGATAAAAAGGTTTTTGTCGTGGTTACCCCCCTCCCCTTTTTTTTATTCATCTTCATGACCAGACAGAAGGTTGAAAGTCGAGATAGAGAAGTTTGCAGGAGTGACGAGGCAGATGTTGGTGCGGTCGTGTGAATCATGGAATGCTATGAAAGAGACCTTTGCTCTGTAGTGGACTCAGTATGGCTGACTGGTTGATTGACTGATTGATTGATCTTCATGAGTATCATTATGACCCAGAATGGTTCACTATGGTTCCCTACAGTTCCATATAGTCCCTCATGGTTCCACAAAGTTATTTGAAATTCCCTAGAAATCCTTCGGGTTCCATCGAGTTTCACTGGGTTACTTAATTTTTCCTTTAATTTTCACGTGTTCTTTGATAGCTCTTTAATTTTCACGTGTTCTATTATAGCTCCACTATGGAGTATAGATACGACAGAATGGACTATTCGACATGGTTTCGTTACACAGTTGGTGGATATAATGTGCGGATGTAGAAATACGTTGTGGTGCCAGAAGTAGAGCATATAGTCCTTTCATAACTAAGACGAAGTTGGTTGGGGCTTTAAGTTAGTTCATTCAGGCCGGAAATGTTCGTTAGTCAATAAAGTGTAACGACATTATCAGCTGATGCTGCTACTGTACTGTTATTTTGGTTGGTAGAGATAATGACTGCCATTGTTTTTCTGGCGTTCACAGGATGATATTCATCCTCGACTTCTGAAAGCTGAAGCCGGTCTTAAAAGACTCGTAGCCAGTGGCGGTTAAAAAACACAAATGACAACCACGTGGCAGCTATTGCACATCTGCAGACATAAAATCTACTAGAGGAGTGACTACTCACAAGGATAAAAAAGACAAGTCCTTTTTTCTCACCACCGACATTCATGAACACCAAGCTGAGCCACGTCTCAAAATGAACGACATACAACATACAAAAGTAATCGAGGTTTACACGTAAAACTTCATTGACATATGCACCACACATAAAAGACATTACACAGAAATCCAGTGCATGGCTTGACGCTCTAAGAGCGATTAAATGTGCAAGTTTTGTACATTGCTTCTGACCCAGGACAGCGGGCGAGATACAGGTATGACCCGTCATCCATGAGGAGGTGGATGGGAGCGGAACGGGTGGGAGTGGGTACGTGCCTTTTGACTTGGCTACCCCCCTTATAAGGGGGAAAAAGCTCTTGGTATATCTATAGATAGATATCTAGATAGAGCTATTTCAAGCGCACAACACATATTCCAGATCATACACACACACACACACACACACACACACACACACACACACACACACACGCATACAAAAAGCAATGGGAGCATTCACAGGCCACACACATACAATTCCCCCATCTACATGCATAGACGGGAGTTTTAATTATACGTAACCACCTCGACATGCTTGGCACAAAACATGACATCTGCTAAATGAAAACCATAATACCGGTCACGCTACATGAAAGGCCACCCACCAACGCAAAGGGATATCAAACAAACACTAGAACATTACTATAACAAAGTATTATACCTTCATTCCACCAAGTACATCCAAGCACACTAACATGAAGAAACCCACACACAGTTCTCATAGACAGAAACTCTACTTATTCGAAAGCCAAACTGAAGTTTTGACTCACCCTCACAGCCAGTACACAAATCAAAAACTAATCTAAACAGAATAGAGTTCTCACAAGCAGATTCCACTGTGGCTACTATACATCACTTATGACATGCCAACACATGTTAAGAAACCCAACAGAAGATATATGTCCGTTCTGCTAGGCTGCCTCACGCGGTGGCATACATCCTCAGACACTTTAGCTCTGGCATCACACGAACACAACATAACTGGGGTGGAGGATATCTGGCGAGAGACTAAGAGAGCGATGGACTTCCTCCATAACTCTATTGTCATAACCCAACGACACAATAGACTAACCGACAACAAGAGCTACGACGGTTATCTTTCTTTGTTTTCCTGTCTACGGTTTTAATCAGTCGATGCATGTTGCCTTCCACTTACGATAAAATGGCGCTCTATAAAGATGTTATAGTGGCTGACAATAGACACTTCTAGGAATCGCTTTCTCGTGCTGGCAGGATTCGGAGATTCATTTAATCCTCCAATTATGATAAAGGACTCAGAAATTCCTTTACTCCTTTAGTTATAGTCCAGGATTCGGATCTTCTTTAATCCTTTAGTTAACCCATTAAACTCCGATGACAATATTCTTGTCATTTGGTCAAATAAAACAAAATCGTAAAACACCAAAATGTTTGATCAAACAGCACCAGAAAAATATGACGTCAGTCCTCCTCGCTTCGCTCGCCGCGAGCGAAGCAAGGAGGACTGACGTCATATTTTTCTGGTGCTGTTTGATCAAACATTTTGGTGTTTTACGATTTTGTTTTATTTGACCAAATGACAAGAATATTGTCATCGGAGTTTAATGGGTTAAGGTACAGGATTCGGATTTTCTTTAATCATTTAGTTAAGGTACAAGATTCGGAGATTCCTTTAATCATTTAGTTATGATATCACGTTTAACAGATTTGATTCCTGCTCAAGCCTACTAAGGATGGAACTTCGTGGTGATGAAGGGAACGAGAGTCAAGGGTATGTGGGTTGCCAACTGACATATATGGGGAATGATTTATCTCGTCCGTATGAATTAAGGACGCATCGTATAACAATTAAATCACTGAGGGTACACTGTGCCATAGAGGGTTGTCCAATATGAATTAATGTTTGAAAGCATTGCATATGGTATATAAATTAGTAAATGAAACTCATTTTAAAATGTCTCCTTATTCCCTACATTCCGTTTTCTTTGTCTAACTTAAGCTTTTTATCATTCATCCAGTTCATTATGTCACTCATTATTTTTAGATTTTATCATTGACGGTAAATGGGAAATAAAACTGGGTATCATCCGCATACAATTGTGAATCATTACTACTATCATTATAATAATTTCATGCACATGTTTAATAATGTTTGACCGAACATATTCCTCTGTGACACACCTTTATTCAGTTTCATGGTTTCCCATTTTTCTTTTTGATATAGTTACAGTTACTTGTCTATTTGTCAGGAATATTTCAGGTTGTTTCAATAAGTTATCTCTTATTAATATAGATTTTAGCTTACCAGGTATAATACCATATGTACCATACATACCATATACAACGTATATTTAGGAATACACACTTTTTTTTTGCGAGAGTAATTTCGATTTCGCTCTCATGACAGAAGCATGTGCGTAGCATGTTAAAGTACATTGTTACAACACTCAACGAGGGTATGATTGGTGAACAGTTCACAACTCTCAACAAAGGTATGATTGGTGAATAGTTCATCATATTGTGGCAGCAAGATAGACCGTCATGGTGGTCCTACCAAGCTGCGCATTGCGTGTGGGTAAATGGGACCACCTAGGTTTAATGACTGTGCCCAGCCCTTGCATGCGACATTATGCATACAGTCAGTTTAGTCAACTGCTATATAGCTGGGTGGTGGGAGACATCACAAACCTCTTGACGAACTGGCGTTGATCCGCAAAGATAAAAAAAGAACGCTCAAGAAGAGAAGCAGCTTCAACTGTATTAGAGTGAGTAGTCACCTCCTTACATGCCCCTTTCTCATCTCTCTCTCCATGTCTTTACCCTCAGTAGTTAATCCCTCATTTGTATCTTCATTTGATATCCATCCTTCCACCCACTCATTTATCTGTCTAATATTTTAGAGTCGAACATTCCTGGGATTAGCTGATATGAGCGGAAAGTTATGGACCAAAAGGTCACCTGTCGGCATGCTCCTCCTTTGTAATCCTTTTGTAGGTAAACACAGGGACCAGTTGGAGTTTTCACTCACTGACGTTTCGTCCTTATCAGGACTCATTTGTCTTCCATACTTCAATTAGCTGATATGTTGATCACTTCAAAGAGGCTAATATTAGACGATTCTCTTCAGGTAAAACGGGAATCCAATGTCTTTCTTCGGCTCAATAAAGTCGTCTAGCATTAGATGGAAGAAAATGAACAAATCATTTTATCATGTTGGAAGCGATTCAACGCTGATGTGTGATCTTATATGTATTACGGTCTTACGACACATACAGCTATGGAGGTAGTTATAGGGAAAGGAAAAAGAGAGGGTAGTACTTTTTTTTTTACAAAGGATTACAAAGGATTACCTCCTAGTCCATAACTAGGTCGGATGCGAAAAACGGTAATAACGACAAATAAATAAATAGATAAATATAATAAAAAATATATAAAAATAATTTATAAATAAAAATAATAACTAAAATTAATAACGTTACATGAAACGAAGCCACTTCAGACTTAAGAAAGGCAATGCTGCATTTCAGTGTAGCATCCCAGTCAACCTCTTGACGACGCTGTGCTCGGAAGCGTGTTGGCACTAGGAGAGCTCCCTGATTTCTTATGACCCATCTATACTTCTCTCATACACGTGATAGACAAATAACTGCTCTCTTCCTCTCACTATCATAATCTGGTAACACAGAAATTCTATCATCAAAAATAGATACACAAATAAATAAATAAAATAAGAAAAAAATTATAATATTAATAATAAATCAAATTTTCTTTCTAGAATGATCTATGGATGGAGCTAAGGTCAGCTATAAGCCACTGTGAGGCTACAAATCTTCATTCAGTGAAGATTGAGGAAACTATTTATCACTATCAACCCTTCCTTACAAGTTGAACATTTCCTTTTAATTTGAATGCCGCTCGTCGGGTTTACTCCTAAACATGACATGATAAAGAATGGTAAAGCTTTTGGTGGTAAAGCTTTTTGGTGATAAAGCTTTTTGGTGGTAGTAATAAAGCTTTTTGGTGGTAAAGAGTGGTAAAGATTTTGATGGTAAAGAATGGTAAGCCTTTGATGGTAAAGGATGGTAAAGCTTTTGGTGGTAAAGATTTTTGGTGATAAAGCTTTTTGGTGGTAAAACTTTTTGGTGGTAGTGATAAAGCTTTTTGGTGGTAAAGAATGGTAAACCTTTTGATGGTAAAGAATGGTAAAGGTTTTTGGTGGTAAAGAGTCGTTAAGAGTGATAAAGCTTTTCGATGGTAAAGAGTGATAAAGCTTGAATTTTGACGACGAAAATACATCTACAACTAAAATGACTAAACACCGATTCTGGTGATCAATCGTCCCGAGTCTGTTCATCCCATCTGCAGAAGACGAATACCAAATTGATCAAACGACAAAAGACACGTCACCAGCAGAAACTCTTATACCATGAAGTCATACTCTAGTGCGTATGTGTACATGTCAACCAGCTTAGTTTAAGCTACGATGACTGATGTCTCCCAGACACGCGTCACCCGTTACATCGTCCACGTCACGACCAAGCAGACCCACGAAGAAGTAACACGAGAATCTACTCGAGATCTTTCGAGATCGCACCGAGACATCAGCTGTGGCCTCGTCGGACATGCCTTTCATGCATCAAAGCTTTCATATGCAAATATTCATGTCAACTTATATTTACATAAGAGTGTATATATGTGGGTGGAACGCATTCCTCAAGGTACATAAGAATAATTTCACTCATGTATTCAAGCATATGAATGGGAATTCATATGTAGTAATGATGAATACTTAATCAAGAAATATGCACACTAACGCACACAAACACGTAGACACATGCACGTACACACGCGGACTCGTACTCGATGGCGCAGTTGGTAGAGTTCCCGGCCGCCACTACGGCAGTCCGGGTTTGAATTCCGCCCAGGGCTGAAGTAATTTCAGTACCGCTGCGCTGCGGGTCGTTACTCCAACTCTCGTGGGCGAGAAGTTGGGTGTGTGTGTGCGTGTAAAGGTTACAGCGTTACCCACAGATCGGTCTTATATGAGCTCTGAGCTTTCTTCCGGAAGGGAAATAGCTGTCGATCACGAGTCCAACACGTGATCCAAGACCATGGTGAATCACACGAGAACACGTGTTCCTGCACGTCACGCACTCGTACTTGTGTATATCAACGAACACGTACTCGTATCTATGTGCACGCACACGTAAACACGTACGCAAACACACACACACACACACGCACAGACACCCACAACCACACACACGCACACACAACCCCGCAAACACACACACACACACACACACACACACACACAATTACGGAAACTCATGGTACAAAGCCACATGGCCCCTTACAATGATTTCTTCACATGCTTCACGTGATTTTCTGTGTTTGACCGTAAGACGCGTGCAAACAGAGGGGGGGAAATATCAACTTCTTGATGTAAAAATCCCTTTCCGTAATTGGAAAACGACTTCAGGTAAACAGCCCTCGTCTTTTAGAATCGATGCGCTGTTGCGGAAATAGAAAAAAAAAGTCTCATAAATCCTCTCAATACGGCGAGATTTACATATTCCGGTTTCCGTGAGAAACACACGATTCTATTCATCGGTGGTGCGGACACGGAGGAAAAGGAGGTTTCGGTAATTCAAAACTCCTTTTTTGTCCCTTAAATAAGTAGAATGATCGGATATTAATCGGAATAGTTGGTATAAAGTATATGGTCATATTGAATATATTGAGCATGGGGACTTTAGGGCCCAGTAGTTTACGGCCTGTTGACTGGAAAAGGACAAATATTTCTTATCAAGTCTCCAAATTTCCAGATATTAAAATAAATAAATAAATAAATAAACAAACAAATAAATAAAACTAAATTCAAGAGACTGACAATACAGGAAACTCTAATAGATGTATAATACTGTAGAGTCTGAAAAATATGGAAAGATGATGCATTTAGCTGTTTCATTCGGCTTAGATGACAACTGAAGCCAAGAGATTTTTGTAAAAACTTTTCTGGGGAGATGGTCGCGTTTCACTTCTTTTAAACCCAGTGTTGGTATGATGGATGATAGCATGATTAAATGAATAAGTAATAAGTTATGAGAGTTGCTATTGATCCCATTCCAACAGATAGAGCGTGGAGGGTGCCAAAGAGTACGCAAATAAAATAACAAGCTCTCCGAAGCGTCCCATGAGATGACCCGTCCATGTATAAAATATCCTGTTACGTTTGAGTTGTTAGCTTTGTGATCAAGACCCTGCGGATCGAAACGTTAAAGCGTGATATTCTCCCATTACTCCACGTCTGCTTCTTCCACCTTCAGTCATATATATATATATATATATATATATATATATATACGTATCAGATACAGAAGATATCGAGACACGCCATAACCATATTCGCTACCAAAATGGTGATACGGAGATGAATAGATTAGGCTGACGGCAGACATAAGCACAAAGCGTGTACATTAGAGAGGGTCAAAATACCATTTGAAAGCAAGTCTTCCCCTTCTGACATTATGTATTTCATGACATGATTTGTCTTTTAATTTCATCTAGCTTGGCGACATAAACTATAGGTTTTGTAATGACTAACAACAAAATCTTATTCAGTTGATGAATCAGAAACGGAACAAAAATCTCAGAGTCCAGTCTTGATACCATCTAAAGCAAAATGGTGAAATTGGGTCGGAAGGGGCACTGTCTTTTCCTAACCATCTCCCCCTCCCCCCACGCTACTCAGATCAATCGACAGAGAGGGCAAAGGGGCAATACACGGACTCTGTACTTAGGAGGGAGTGGTGGGGGGAACCAGAGGAGGGGAAGTAGTAAAGCGGTATCTGTGGAAACGTCGTAAGTGACCTGAAACGACCCTTTTCAGACGTCGAAGACACTATATGCTAACCATCCGGGCGCTGCGGAGGCGCATACCAACTGGTTATTGGGTTGTAAGCGATAGCATTAGTGTCTTGTCCCAATGCCGTCACGGATTCTCCTGTGCCATTACGGTTGCCAATTTGTCTTTTTCGGTACAGTGAGACCTCGCAGCTTGGTCTCAGCCAGAACACGTTACGAGGTCCGTCACTGTTACACCTTTTCCTGGCGGCCATTTTTGCCTCGTTAAGATGGCCGCCGCCCCAACTTTATTAAACGGTGTCTGCCGTTAAGTCGTTATCAATGCAGCTTTTACGCCGTTATTACGAGTCCCATCCTAACACCGTTACTCCATTCCTCCGTTGCGTCGTTATTCCGGCTCCCGTTAAGACGATTTTATGGCTCTCGATGCTCCGTTATGACCTCTACGGTGCCTGTGTGTTGCAACGGTCTACAGAGAAGTCACTACAGCGAATCTTGGACAATGAAGTTAAATACGCCCTCGTTAGTTGTTTCAAGTGGGCTATGGATACCGCGATGACATCAGCGTTGGCCTAATTTTCGACTAAATTATCACTGACGATGGGGTGCAGCTGTGGTAGGTAGATTGCTGTAATATTGTGATCAAATTGTAAGTACCGCTGAGCTGTTACTTTGGGTACACCTGTATATATGCACCTATTTCTAAGTTTCCAATTGACTAAGTTCGATAGTTACCAATTTCCTAAATTTCAAAGTTCCAAATTTTCAAGTTTCTGGGCATTACAGTTTCCAGGCTTCTGAGTTTACAGACTTCCAACGCCACGAGTTCCTCAGACCCCGGGTTTCCAGGCTTCCAGGCATACCAGAAGCCAAGGTGCTCAGGGTTCCAAGATCTCAGGCTTCCAGACGTCCAGGCATTCAGAAGCCAAGGTGCTCAGGGTTCCAGGATCTCAGGCTCTCAGACTCTCAAGCTTCCGAATTCTCATGCCCACAAGATTCCAGATTTCCAGGCGTGCATGTGTCCATCCGTCCAGGCATCTAAGTGTTCATGAGTCATGGCGTCCAGGCGTCCAGTATGTATTTTAAAAAGAGCCTTATTTTGATACATTTTTGTATTTGGAGAAAAAGGTCTCGCTTAACCGAGGCTCCGTTTGTTACAGAATCCAATCCACAGGTGAATGGAATCGTCCAGTATTAACTGGAAATCTATAATGTTCGCTGAAGAGGATAAACTCTCATCTGATTCAGAGAATGTTAAGACTATTCCCCACCTCTGCCGTGAAAGAGAAATAGACAATATGTCTCCATTAACCAAGTATAACGCTTGTGTTTGAATCCTAATGCCGCTCAATTCTGGTATCTTCTTAATCTATTGCGTGTAAATTCTGGCCTCTATTAGAACAATTGTCCCATCATAACTTTCTTTCCAACGACTAATGAATCGGTTAGACTAACGAGCCACCACTTTACGACCAAAGAGTCTCGTTCAGTCCATAAACACTACTCTTAAAATCGTGTAACTTGTGTAATTATCAGTTTGATATGCATCATGATCTAAAGCAGCTGGTTCCAAAGTATAACAGATATCACTCTTTAATAAGAACTATTGTTCATGTGTGTCTTTTCACTATTATTCACTGTAAAGTACTTTATGAAAGTCGTCCCCTGTTAATATACCATAAAGGCGATATATATATATATATATATATATATATATATATATATATATATATATATATATAAATATATATATATATATATAAATATATATGTGTGTGTGTGTGTGTGTGTGTGTGTGTGTAATATGTACTCCCACGTTTGTGTATACATGGTACTAACGTGGGTATGTGAGAAGGAACTCAGATAGGATCAACAACATCCTTACCTTCTCTACCTTCATTTGAATATGTAGCATGAAATGGCTATTGCTTTGTCCACCAACTACGAATATCAATATTTTCTCCTTTTTTTCACAATTGGATATCTTTACTGGTGACTTCCAACCCTCCCCTCCCTCATCTTGGTGAGCAAAGACATAAAACAACGTAAGATAACATAACGAAGACAAAAGTGAAACTTTTTACTAAGAGTCCTATGCAAGTATTCAAGGACTGTTGGTGGCTAATCTATGGATGCGGGTTTTGAGTAAAACTGTGGTAAGAAATACAACAATTGTAAATAGGTTCACACACACACACACGCACACACACACACGCACGCACATACACACACACACACACAAAATAAAATATAAAATAAATTGGCTTCACCAGACTGAGCAAATCCAAAGAAAACAACGCCAGTGAGAAAGACGATTAGACGATAATGATCTTATGGAATATGGATTTCTCGCCCTTATATACATCCACTGGAGCCTAGCGGTGGCGTAATTTTGTACGGGATAGACTGAATTCAATTCAATGTAGGTAAGCTGTGGGATCTAATGATTTCATCTTGGGATGCGAGGTTGTGCATCTCAATGACGCTTTCCACATATTGAAACGTATTTTTTTTTTTTTTTTTTTTTTTTTTGTAAAGCGTCATTGGTAGTAAATATTACTAATACCACAACTATCTCCCCCATATATTCACAAAATATCTCGAGGAGAAACGAGAATGAAGGTGGAGGGAGAATTTGAAGTGTACAGAAGTAAAGATATTTAAGGTCACACCCCATATGATATTTTTTTTTGTTTGTGTATGATTCACCTTGGTATTTGGATCACGTGTTGGACTCGTGATCGACAGCTATTTCCACCCCGGAAGAGAGCTCAGAGCTCGTATGACCGATCTATGGGTAATGCTATGACCTTACACGAACACACACACACACACGACTCCCCGCCCACGAGAGTTGGAGTAACGACTCGAAGCGCAGCGATACTCAAATAATTTCAGCCCTGGGCAGGATTCGAACCAGGTACCGCCGGTACCGCCATACTGACAGTCTGGGACTCTACCAACCGCGCCACCGAGTCGTGTGTGTGTGTGTGTGCGTGTGTGTGTGTGTGTGTGTGTGTGCGTGTGTGTGTGTGATGAGTGAAAAAATTACCCACTGATTTTCCTTGCACGTGAATTGCGTCAAAATACAAAGAAAACATTTCAAAATGCTGCACCATATGAAAGGATAACCTTTTAAATACTTGACTCTCTGTATATTTACTGTGGTTATCAACAGACAATTTCATTTAGTTGAGAATAAACCATCCCAGAGGGAAGAGAGTCAAACCCTTTACTATGAGACGACACCCAAATTGAATGAAAACTTGCCCACCGTTTAAAAGAAGAAGAAGAAGAAGAAACAGAAGAAGAAGAAGAAGCAGAAGAAGCAAAAGAAGAAGCAGAAGAAGAAGAAGAAGAAGAAGAAGCAAAAGAAGAAGAAGAAGAAGAATAAGAAGAAGTAGCAGAAGAAGCAGAACAGGAAGAAGCAGAAGAAGAAGAAGAAGCAGAAGAAGAAGAAGAAGAAGAAGAAAAAGAGGAAGAAGAAGAAAAAGAGGAAGAAGAAGAAAACGAAGAAGAATACATGAAAGCATATCATTGGGTTGAAAGGGTCGATACTGAAAAACTACACTCGAACCTTGATGTGACCTTGCCGCCCAGGGGAAATCTATGACGTCAGATGCGCCTTGATAGAGGACCTTCAACTCATATTCATGACCTGACCCGGACACCTAAACAGGACCCCTAAACACTTTGACGAATTGCTCAGCTCTGCAGACGCCATCAACTTCAGCCAGAATGTGGTCCAAAGCCTCAACTTTTCACTTCTTCAGAGGAGTCTGTGCTTGCTATGATCAAATCAATGTTTGTTTATTAAATTGACTAAAGTGGGCATTAACGAGATATCTTCATGAGGCATGGTGGTTAACTCGTAAATCAAGAATTTTTTGTTTTATTGGTTCAAATGATTTATACTTTTGTTATGTCTTAAGTATTCATTCTGAAATTAGTTCATCTATCAATGTATACTTCAAATGACTCAGACTCAAAGATCCTACTGACCCATTATTCAACTGGATTTTCACACACACACACACACACACACACACACACACACACACACACACACACACACAACACACACACACAAAGTCTGCTCCGAGGTTGACGCTGCTTACTATTACAGGGCACAAAAAAAAAAAAAAAAAATCAAAGATTTTATGACGGGCATCCGTTAGCCTCCGTCAAGTAATATACTAGGGGTGATCAGAAAGTAATGACAGTCGGACTCGTAGCTGAGAGACTATAAGTGTTGGGGGGCGGGGAGCAAGGGGCAGCAAGTGTTGCCTGTTGTTACATGTTTGAGCTTGTCGCTGTTTGTCTAGCTTACATTTTATCGTTGCGCTGTGCGATTGCGTCATTGTTGGTTTGCCTCTCTAACCGGAAACATGGATTTTTCGAAAGAAGGCTGCAGATTCTACACCTTCACAAGGTGGAAACTCGGGAAAAAAGCAACGGAGATCAGAGAGGAATTGTTGCAAGTTTTTCCCGAGTCTACTCCATCACTGGAAACTGTTTCCCGCTGGATTCGAGCTTTCGCAGCCGGAAAATTGCAGCTAGAAGATGATCATCGTCCTGGCCGCCCTCGGACATCCGTGACCGAAGCAACGACGGTCCGTGCGCGGGCCATCATTGACGAAGATCCAACTGTTACTCTTCGATTCTTATCCTTGGAGCTCGGTGTCAGTTATGGGAGCGCACATGACATCGTGCATGAACACTTAGGGCTGAAGAAGTAGTGTGCTCGATGGATACCTCATTTGCTTACGGAAGAGCAGAAGAGCGAACGGGTGCGGATTTGTCGTCTATGGCTGGCTGAATTCGAGCCAAATGGTCCGAAACGGTTCTCAGATGTAGCTACCGGAGATGAGTGTTGGATTTCTTTCTTCACCACCAGAGACAAGCAGTCTAACATGGTGTGGTTGAGTGATGAAGAACCTCGACCTCAGATTCTGAAGGAAGGATTTCGCAGCAGGAAGCGCCTTTTCACCATCTTCTTCAATTCACAAGGACCAATGTGTGTGGATGTAATGCCTCAACAGTGTACTATCACAGCCCAGTACTACACTGATCACGTTCTTCCTCGAGTCCTGGAATATCAGGCCAAGACTGCACCAACCCGTCGCCGATCGCGCCTTTTGCTGCACCATGACAATGCTGCCCCCCACAAAGCTCGCCTCATTGTGCAGTTCCTGAAGCAGCAGGGGGTCACACTTCTCCCCCACCCACCCTACTCGCCTGACCTTGCTCCCTGTGATTTTTGGTTGTTTCCAAAGATCAAGGGTGCGATCGCAGGGAAGCTGTTTCATCGCATCCAAGATCTGGCGCGAGCAGTCAATTCAGAGCTACGAGGTATATCGGCTTCTGAGTACCGTGAGTGCTTCATGAAGTGGCGAAAGAGGATGGAACGTTGCATAGAGGCAGGAGGGGAGTACTTTGAAGGAATGTAGGCCACTATTAGGATTTACCTCTGTACCGTGAAAATATATGGTATCACTGTCATTACTTTTTGATCACCCCTCGTAATTTAGATTTTTATTTTGGAAAACCTCGGACAAAGCTTACAATGTGAATGGTAGTCTCGGGACTATAAAGTTTAAAACTATCTAGAAAAGTCTTGCCAATTCACTGTCCTATTTCTGAGACTATTTCCTTTTACTAGCAGGGGGTCGCCGATTAAATGAAACGGGTTTCCTGTGGATGTGCTGTGCCTTGCTGCATTGCTTCTGACCCAGAGCGATGTGCGGGATGCAGGGATGACCCGTCATCCATGAGGAGCTAAGAAAAGAGGGAGGGATAGGTGGTGAATGGGAGTGGATTGTGTTGGGGATGGAATGGGTGAGAGTGGATTTATGCCTTTTGACCTTGGCTACTTCCCTTGTGAGGGGGGGGGGGGAAGCACTTGGTGTATGTATGTACGTATGTATGTACATATGTTTGTACGTATGTATGTATGTACGTATATATGTATGTATGGATGTATGCACTAGCATGCTATCTTCATCATTTTTGAGGCGAACTCTGGGATTATGGCTTAAGAGATGGATGAAACATTTAAAAATGTCTATATTTCGGCTGCCAACTGCAGCCCTCTTCGAAAAAGTACAGTATAGATAATGATATTGAGGTTACATCTACTCTGTCACCTGGGAGGATTTTGAAAATTAACTTAAACAGCTGTTGGGACAGGCCAGATGACCTGCGTCAGGGGTCATTTGTAGGGTGATGAGGAATATAATTACTGACCACAAACCTCACAACTATCCCAAGATACCTCTTCTCACTCACTCTCTCTCTCTCTTTCTCTCTCTCTCTCTCTCTCTCTCTCTCTAAAAAAAAAAATATATATATATATATATATATATATATATAATATATATATATATATAATAATAATAATAATAATAATAATAATAAAAGAATAAATAAATGAATGAAATAAAATAAATAAATTAATAATAATAATAAAAATAAATCCAACTCTGTTCTGTCATCACTTCTTTCTTTATATCATTTCTGCCTTTTCTTATTCCAAAACATGTTATTCTCCAACTTCTGCATTTCGCATAATCCCACTCCAGCCGTTCACTTCACAACTTTAAGCTCCAACTTTTTCATTACTCTCTCTTCACAACACTTCAAGCCGATGAAAAAAAGAAAGAATATTCATACAAGTCATCTCAATGACGAAGCCTTGCTGGAACTTACACCACCAAGGTAATATACATTTTTTTCAACACCTATCTCAGTCATGTTCTATCTATATACCAAGAGCTTTTTTCCCCTTTATAAGGGAGGTAGCCAAGTCAGAGGCACGTACCTATTCCCACCCATTCCACTCCCCTCCACCCCTTCCATCTTAGCTCCTCATGGATGACGGGTCATACCTGCATCTGCCAACTGTCATGTTACAGACCGTATCTTGTGCGTTGCCGACAATAACATTGATCCTGAAGATGTTTCCTCGTAAACCATTTTCTGCCAATAAACCCAATCAATTGGCTAAACTGACTTCCTTGTATATCACCCGTTCAATTCCCGCATGCCTTTCTATCTGGGTGACCCCATCCACTCAGCCTTATAACTCTTCCTTTATTACTTCTTCTTGCCAAGGGTTCAGAGTCCTTCTTCCTCTCATCAAAACCTCTTCTGATCTCCCTTGGTCTCTTGAATCCTTCTTTCCACCTGCTCCTGGAATCTCCTGGAACGGCATCGCTCCTTCTCCTCCTCCCTCAGCTCCTCCTCAACTAAAGTCTCGTTACCCATTCCAGAACCACGATCTAGCAGAACTAGTTCACACACTACGCGTTCTCCTTTCACAGAAATCCTCTCTTTTTACTTTCTTTTCCTGCCTTTGTCTTCGTCCTTTTTCCTCTGGAACTCCTACCTTCGTCCATCCTTTACCCTTTGTCGTCTCTTCTACTCCCGTCCAACTCCTCGTTTCCCATGAACGGCGCGTAGTAAAACTTGGAATATGAATTCATAATTCCTTATGTTCTTGGCTTCTTTTTCGATTTCTTTTTACGCAAGTTATCCAAAATTAGTACTGTACCAATATCACCAGCCACCACTATAGCTTTCCTGCTACTACCTTTACCACCGGTATTCTATCATTGCAGCTACCTAGCACCATTCCCATTGTCACTGTTACTGATGATGATTTGGTTTAACGTCACAAAATCCCCCCTATCGGGAGGCTAGGACGATGCCCCTCTCAGAGGATTTTGTAGCGTGGAATTTAATGAACCATGCCCTTGGTTCAACTTCGCCGGTGGCAGGATTCGAACCGCCATCCCTTCGACCTTTGCCGCAAGTAACGACGACCCTAACCTGCTCAGCCAGCGAGTTTCATTGTTACTCCCGAGACAAAACGAAGTATTCCTGCCATTCCAGTTGTCACAACTGCTACGACATAAGCCCCACATTTCCCAGCATGATGCACACATTTACACCTAACAATGCTGACAGCAGCATGATGCACACATTTACACCTAACAATGCTGACAGCAGCATGATGCACACATTTACACCTAACAATGCTGACAGCAGCATGATGCACAGATTTACACCTAACAATGCTGACAGCAGCATGATGCACAGATTTACACCTAACAATGCTGATAGCAGCGGGATGCACACATTTACACCTAACAATGCTGACAGCAGCGGCAACACGTTTATCAGCATTATCATTACCACCACTTCTGTCATGAGCCTAACATCATCGCAATTACAACAACACCACCAGCACCACCTCCACGTGTCTTACCACCAGCACCATCATCTCCCCACAATCACCATCTAATCCTTCACCTCCTGCTTTCCTGTAATCTTCTTAAGTTTATTGACTTTTCGCTCTTCTTCCATCTGCTGTTTATCATAATATTATCTTTGTTTCTAATCCTCTTCTTAATACGTCTTCATAATACTACAATAGGGTACCACATTAAAAAATATTAGATCTAGTACATACATGCATATAAACACAATACATACACACATATACAAATACACATATATACGTACACAAACACACTATATACACACACACACTCACACACACATATATATATATATATATATATATATATATATATATACATATATTCCAGCTTTATTTTCTCCTTTCTCTTACGTTTCCTTGTCGTACTATTGTTCTTTCTCTTCAACTTTTTCTGACACAATCGAAGAAAAATGTATTTATGTTTACGTACGCTACTTTCCATCTATCTTCCTTCTACGCACAATAGCGGCACGAGATCGTACACAGGGACAGAACCCTTGGTCACCTACAACTCGTAACAACAAAAATCTCTTTTCTATTCACTATTTTGTCGGAGTACTTTCAGCTGTATCTTGTGCTTCCTCCATCTTTCGTTTGTTATTTCCGTTTTACATTTATTGTCTTATTCCTCCTTTTTTTTTCTTTCTTCTTCTTCTTCTCCCCATCCTTCTCTTCATCAAGTCTTTGATCTTTAACTCTATTTCGTCTCATCTTCTCGCCATCTACTGCGTCTTTTTGGTCATTCCCCGTATCATTCTCCTTCACTCCTTTGGCGTTGTCTATTTTAACTAAATTGTAATCAATTCTCGGTCCTGTTCTATTTCATTTGTCATTTCTCTCCCTCCTGATCTTGTCCACCCATCTACTCCTCTTCCTTAGTTTCTTTTCCTCATTTATGTACCTCTTCTTTCACTTTCATCCTTCTTTTCTCCCTACAAACCCATACCCTTCCCCCCCTCATGAATTTTTTTTATTGATTTCCTTCTTTCAGACTTCGTTCCTACGATCCCTACTTCCTTTTTTGTTGTTATTGTTGTTGTTGTTGTTATTAATGGAGTTATGACCTCTCCTCGTTCTTCAACTTGATTTCTTTTTCATCACCTGAGACTTCTGTTTCAACTTCTCATTCCGCTTCTTCCCTTCCGTCTTCCTCTCTCTTGTACCGTTTCTACTTCCTTTTCAACTTTTCATTTCTTTATTTCAGTCCCACACTAATCCTCCCACTAATTCCTGTTCTTTGAACTCTTGTACAAAAATTCTCACGTATATTTTATTCTAAAATTTCTCAGTCTATTCCTCTGTTCTGTTTGTGATATATTTTAAGTCTTCCTCTTAGCTGACTAACACAGCCTTATGTACTCTAAAGGACCCAGATTTTCGTTCCACGTTGGGCCCATAATCCACTTCTTTGTCCTCCGTTATACTTCCTCTTGGCGGATGCAGGTATGACCCGTCATCCATGAGGAGCTGAAATGGGACGGGTGGAGGGGTGGTGGTGGAGGGGAGTGTAATGGGTGGGAATAGGTACTTGCCTCTGGCTTGGCTACCTCCCTTATAAGGGGGAAAAACCTCTTGGTATACAGATAGACATTTCCTGTTTTTATTTTTCCTTCAATTTTCCTCCACCCATCCCGTTTTCTTTTCTCGTACCTACTTGTTTTCACCATAGTTTTCCCTCACCTTAATCTTTTTCACTTCTCCGTTTTCTTTTTGTTCCAATCTCTTTCCTCGTGTTTGCTTTGCCAAATTTTATCTATTTTTTCATTTGTCTTTCTTTTATTCTCCATTTTCTGGTCGTTAATTCGTTTATTTTTCCCTTTACCTTTTGTTAACTACAATTTCTATCCGAATATATTTTCATTTATTTGTGTCGTATTCCCTTTAAATTAACTAACATTCCCTTTTCTTCATTTTCTTTTCGTTCTCTCAGACTTTTATTCTCCATGTTTACATAAACTGCTATTCCATTTTCTCCCTTTTCATCAGTTGTCACTTGACACTTCACCGTTCCTCCTCCGTCTTCTTCCCTTTTTCTTCCTTTGTCCTTTTCTGGAAATTCATTCTTTTTCCTTCGTTTCCCGGAATATTCTCGTTCCTACCGGCGACAGGCAGTTCTTTTTCCTTCAATATTCTTCCCACCTTCTTGTGTCGCTGTCCGCCGTATCCTGTCGTTCAAATGGAAATTCCAATGCTTTACGAGTTTTATTCCTATTCGTCTCTAT
This sequence comes from Oratosquilla oratoria, assembly GCF_046742065.1. NCBI lineage: Eukaryota > Metazoa > Arthropoda > Malacostraca > Stomatopoda > Squillidae > Oratosquilla > Oratosquilla oratoria. Next base: position 50,628,233 of record NC_134792.1, on the reverse strand, counting down.
CTTTGCTTTTTTTTTCTATCCAACCACACATAGACACGCTCACACACACATACACATGCCATATATAAGCTCTGAGCTCTCTTCCGGGAGGGAAATAGCTGTCGATCACGAGTCCAACACGTGATCCAAGACCATGGTGAATCAAACACACACACACAAACACACACACACTAACAAACGCATACAAGCACACATACATCACGAATGTAGCTCCCCTTCCCGTAAGATACAACTAGGTAAATACAACTAGGCAAATACACACCCAAACAGATAGACAGACATACTCACATACACAATAACGTCGTCTGGCATTGGTCAAAAGAAATTTCATTGTTTTCCTTCTCAAAATGTTAATATCATGACTCCCTTTACACTGAATATAGCCCTACTTATCCATATAAAACCTGAAAAGGTTTCACTACTTCATCAAAGTCTAGTGTCAGTCGGAAAAGAACGAATTTCAATTGGCATATATAACCATTTAAAGTTTTCATGTAAACAATATACTCTATCGGAAATCCTATGTGCTGGTCATGTAAACAATATACTCTATCGGAAATCCTATGTGCTGGTCATGTAAACAATATACTCTATCGGAAATCCTATGTGCTGGTCATGTAAACAATATACTCTATCGGAAATCCTATATGCTGGTCATGTAATCAATATACTCCATCGGAAATCCTATATGCTGATCATGTAAACAATATACTCTATCGGGAATCCTATGTGCTGGTCATGTAAACAATATACTCTATCGGAAATCCTATATGCCGGTCATGTAAACAATATACTCTATCGGAAATCCTATTTAAATCGGAAATCCTATATGCTGGTCATGTAAACAATATACTCTATCGGAAATCCCATGTGCTGGTCATGTAAACAATATATTCTATCGGAAATCCTATGTGCTGGTCATGTAAACGATATACTCTATCGGAAATCCTATGTGCTGGTCCAAATATTGGACTCTCCTCACTGCTTGTCTCTTCTTCCCCATTAATATCTTTCCCATCCATCTCGACGCTGAGAACAGAAGCAAGCAACACTAGCTATGGATCGGGTGTCTGGAGTCGAAAGCAGCAGCAGCAGAAGCGAACAGGACGCCGAGCAGTTGCGCGGGAATGACAATCCGGGAGACAAAGACAGAACCACGAAATGAGGAAGCGTTTCATGGAGTCTGAAAAATATTGACTCCCCTTTGTTTATCTGGGCTCTGATTTGCGCTTCCTTGGGTTCGGATGAAAGGGGGGAAATCGATAAAGGCAAGCTTAGGTATTTCTATAGCGCCGTATTTGTGCTCCCGATATTGGGGAGAAGGGGAATCGTGGGTGTAGTGTGGGTGGGTGGGTGGGTGAGCCGAGCTTCGGGTGAGTTGGAGTTGGGTACGGTACCGTAGGTTGGGTTGAATGTAGGAGCGAGGGTAAAGAACGTGGGGGGGGGGTGAGGGTTCGAACACAGGAATAAGGAAAGAATCTCTGAAGATACTGAGAAAGCGTCTCAAAATTGCAGGTACAATGTACGAGGTTAGGCGGAGGGGGATGCAGTCGTTTTGTGTCGATGTTTTTTTTTTTTTTTTTTTGAAAGAAGGCTGGACAAGACGAAGAGTGAAGATGAATATGAGAAAAGGATGGCAAAGAGAGAATGGAGGGAAGCGTAAGAAGATATGTACGGTGATACAGAAGACGAAGAAGATTAAAGCGGAGAAGAAAAAGGACAAGGAACTGAAAATCAACGCTGGAGAAAATAAAGGGAAGGTAATAAAGGAGAGAGATAAAAAGTGAGACACGAAGGTATAAAAAGAAATATGGACGAGGGAATGAAGATGAAGTGGAGAGTTGGGAGGATTGGAATGGAGTGAAGGGTAAGAAAGAGGAGAATCTCAGCGAGGCACTTACAGAGTAGATCGCTGAAGGTTTGGAAGTTGGATGAGACGAAACTGGTAACTGGACGAAAGCCTTTTGGAAATAAGTAGAAACGTGAAGATCGAAGTGCGCATTGTCTTCGAGAAAGTGGCGATGTGTTTTGGTTATCTCAGGGACAAAATTGTAGTGTTGCCGGGAAGTAAGAATGGGACGTGGGATTAGGGGGAGTACATACATATACCAAAGGCTTTTTCCCCCTACACGGGGGGTAGCCAAAAAGAAAAAGGCATAGAAACCACTCCCACCCATTCCATTTCCTATATATTCCACTCCCCTCCACCCTCCTCCCTCCCTCTTATCTTATGAGGGGGAGTAAGTAGGGAAAAAGGTCAGTTTTGCATTTATTACACTGGACTTATAGCTGTTTACCCCCTTCCCCTCCTCTCTCTCTCTCTCTCTCTCTCTCTCTTTCTTCATCTCTCCAGCTCATTTCTTTCTAAGAGGTGCTTATGTATGATGAAGTCGCTGGTAGCCGCTCGATTCGAAAGCAGCTTAATGCTAATTAGGTTCGAAATCAAAGCTGCACAATGGTAAACAAGTTAACTTTTGAGCATTTCCCAAATGTATATATCACATAATCCTTTTGGGTTTGACTACAAAGGCAAATATACGTTATACCTAATGTGTACACGTATCATTCGAGAGCGTAATTGACTAACTACTCCTTCGAAAGGAATTTTACAGTTTCCTCTTGACGTTCTCCATCAGATACCTATTTCTCATGACAGTTTTACATTCTCCCTTTCCCACAGTCATTAATTTGGTCCCCTTACTCTGTAATCCACTTGCGCACCCACTCCTCCATTCCCTGCCACATGTGACCCTAATTACTTAAAACTCCTCACTTTCTCCAACCTCTTTCCTTTAAATTAAATTCTAATTGACTGCCACCCTCACCCCCTGTACATTTCGTCCCCTGCTTTTCCCCATGTTTAATTTCTGCTTTCTTTTCTTACATACCTTCCCAAACTCCGTCACCAATTGTCTTTGTCTCTCCTCCGACTTTGCCGTAAGCGCAGGATCATCCGCAGACAGCTACTGGCTCAATTGATAAAATCAAGAGTCATACAACTAAATAAACTCTTATCCTTTTAATAGTGTAGTGAATTGTCTTTTTTGTAAGTAAACGCCACGCCTTTTTTCGGCTGACCAACAGAATCCGGCCTTACACACGTAAGTTCAAAGAATGAAAAAATTAATCTCAAGAGAGAAAGAATAAAAAGAATAAGAGTGGAGAACAATAAAGAAAACAAAATGAATAAAAAATAAAGAATAAAGAAATAATAATAATAATAATAATAATAATAATGAACAGGAAAAAGAAATGTTGGAAATGTGTATGCTACATTTTTTTAAATTCAAGTTTGCAACTGTCGTGCATGATTACATTCATGCAACTTTATATTTTTATATAATATTCACTGAAAACGCATAAAGCTTCTGGGATATGTCTATGCCCCAAGGAAATAATGAACTAGGAAATGATGCATATATATTTTATATAAAGTGAAAAAAATCTGCTATGATTGCAATTTTTGCTCTAGCTTTCTATTCCATATCAAATACTACCCATCAGCTGTATTTCAGTGATTAAGAGAACATTTTTTGTTCTAATTATGAATGGTACGATAATGGTTCGATTTTGCTTTTTGCGGGGTCTTCTCCGTTCTTATTATCGGTTTTCTTGTTCCACGTTTGCTCGTGTCGCTAAGGTTTCCGATGATACAGAACTTTTATGAGTCCTCCAGAGACTTGAATATAGATCTGTCAAGGCGTACCAGACTTAGGTTTAATCTCTTGACGGCTACAAATAAATATGGTTTTGCATACTCGAGACGGAGAAAAATACGATGCGAATATGCGAATAGAACGGAATGAATATAAGAAAAAAAAAAAAAAAAAATAATAATAATAATAATAATAATAACATAAAAGAGATCTTGAATTAAATTTTCGAGCGTCCTAAGTTTTGCTACATTTCGTCTGACTTAAGGTTTTCTCTTTTAGTCTTGACCCGACATAATTGGTGACAAGGACTTCGCTCCCACAATTGGTCACCATGAGTTCATACGTATGCCACGGGCGAGTCAGAGCTCTAACTTTTTTCCAATTATACATAATTGCATTCATTTAAATGTAAAATGGTAAAAGTTAAGCTCTTACGGATATCGTCTCTATACTTGAAGGTTAAACTTACTAGGTCAATGTAACAGAGCTGGGCAGCGTTCCTCGGTGCCCTGAGCAAAGTCATGCCAGTCAGGAACGCACCGAGGAACGCACCTAGGAACGCGCCCAGCTCTGCAATGTAAATAAAGCTGCGTCTCGTTTACTAATATAAACCAAATACAACTTAGAAATAATTGATTTGTTATTGTGCGGTGACCGTGTCGAACTCATGACCAGGTGGTCGTGAGTTCGATTCCCGGGACCCGCTGCGTGCTTCCTTCGTTGGTTCCCGACATCCCTGGCCAGGCGGGGAGGGGACCCAAACGTCGGCCTAAGAAACCCAATAGCTCGCCGCAACTGACATGGCTTTGTCCTATCAGGGGTTTCTTACTTCCCACTATGTAGAAATGAGATTGAGAGTTATCGCTTTCCTGTGTACGAAAAAAATATATCATAAATATATATGGAAACCTATGCATATATTCTCTTATACACATACATATACACACGCATGCATTAACGATGACACAATGGAACGGCCATGCAAATATAAGTGCAAATATTAATCACGCAATTTGTTAGCAGTTATAAAGATGTTTGTATATCCTTTTACATTCTCTAGAGAACAAGATGAGCAAAAACCAAACACTCAGACTATAACGCGAGTAAACGTACACGCTGGAATGCGATGTGTACATTCCAGCGAAAGCTAACAGAGAAGAAGAAATATCTGTTATATTCGTCCGGGCGCTCTTCGACCTACAAGGCGGAGAATACGTCGTTATAGTGTTATGATTACAGAAAAAAAAACGCGTTATACAGTTGCAGGGAAAAGTCTTGTACAGGTATAAGAGGGAAAACACAATGAGGGTTATATGAAGCCCCAACAATCCTTTCAGCCCCGAGTTTTAATCATAACTTGGAATATTACATTAACACATCCGTTCGCGGTAACCTCGCAGTGAAGAAAAAAAAAAAAAAAAAAAAAAAAAAAAAAAAAAAATAAAGTAATGAAAGAGAAAGATTATAATAGAAAAATGAAGAAGGAAAGGATGTCGGAGGAATATTAGTTCACAGAAGACTGGATATTAATATACCCGCGTCTGCAAACATTCAGTGGCATCAGTTAATTTGTAGGAAAAAAAAGTTAATCATTCCGAATGAATAAAGTAATAACCTTTGCGATTTTTTGCTTTATCATTATGTCATAGTTATTCTATCAGTACTACTCGTTATACATGTATACATACATACATATACCAAACGGTCTCTTTCCTTTCACGAGGGAGGCAGCTAGCCGAAAAAACGCCCATCCATCGTTATGGATGAAGGGTCATCCCTGTCTCTCGCCAACTGCCTGAGACATAACCAATGCAGCGAGACACAACACCTCCACAGCGGGACCAGACGGCCGCAGTTGGTTTACACCCACCGATTCATTACATGGTTACCCTTCCTTCTCGTCCACTCACGCGAAATTAGAGAAGACAAGGAGAGATCCCTTTAGACCAAGTCAATTTATCATTATATCCACAACTACCTTCCGCTCACACCATCTCTTGCCCTCTCCCTTTCCTGTTCGACAGACATTCGCCTTATACCCTAGGCCAGTTCACTCCAACCATCCCTTTCACGTTCTTCCCCTAAAGGTCACTCCATCCACCTCTGCCTTCCACACTTTCTTCGCTCACTCTTTCCACATACCAAAACTATTCCAGTATCTTGAATCAATCCTGTCTGCCAACCTCCTCTACATCTACGCTCTGCGCCTCATCTCATTTGTTACTCGCTCCGTTCTCGTACTCGTAATAATCACCATATTTCTTAACCGCTACTACAATCTATGTGTTGGTATAAGAAGTACAAGTCTTTTTAAAAAGATCATTTATATACTACTGTACCAGATTTTCATCTTCGCTCTCAGACAAGCTCTTAATCGAAACCCACGCGTCACAAAACCTGTTTTGACACCCTAATCATATCTATATTATTCCTGAAACCTGAGATATGGGAAATTTTAAGAACCACCGGCCATTTTGGACGCCATCTTGAACTTCCGGTGGAGCATGAAAGCGAACACTGGGTACTTTAAATACGTTATTTGGGGCATTTCTTTTAACATATCCAGCAATTTTCAGATTGTTATGAATCTGTTCCACTATAAACGTATTACTAGACTAATGGGAAACTTGAATTTTCGGGAAAAAATGAAAAATAACAAATACCATCAGATTTTTAGTTCTCCCGTCCCTCATGGGAAAGTCTGCTATGAAGAGCTTGAGAACGTTAGTTTTCTTTAAGAGTGCTGAAGAAAAACGTGAATGAAACCATAAGCACTTTTGCTTGAGGTAGGAGCTGAATTTACCCTGCGGAAAAATGCCTCCTTATACATATTCTGTTTGCAAGCTGTTAGACAGAAATTTTTAGACAGAATTTTTGAAGAGCTGCAAAGAGACAGTATACTGTTTAATATCTTTCTACCTCTCTCTTTCTCTCTGCTTCCGTATCTGTCTCTCTCTGTCCATGTCTCTACCAGTCTATCAATCTACCTATCTCTTTATAAGTTTATCTACCTATCTATCAATCTATCTATATTCCTATCTATCTATTGATTATCTCTGGGGATAATAAACTTTGGGGGCAACACTTTCACTCACGCTATTAAGACCATTCCTGACGATTTCTCCAGAACAACTCCCCATGTTTAGATGGGCATTACACCAAAACACAAAACAAAAGCATATATCAGAAAGATCAGCTAGTCTTTCCCTCCATACATGGTTTCACTGACTGATCTTTTGGAATCTGTGCTACCGATATCTGAGCATGTACACGGGTGTGCAAGACCAAAGAAACTAATTTAAACAGGTAAACATGATCAAGTACCCTCATATACACTTTTCTGAAGCTATTAACCGTTGTTTTTTTATTGTACCACCTCACATGGCGTCAATCCGTGTCCAAACCAATTACTGGTTACTTCTATGTTCCTGGAGGTTTGAGAACTGAGAACAAATGGGACGACTTCAGTTGCAGTTAAACACGTGACAGGAACTATTTACTATTATAGTGTGGAAGACACTATACATTAACACGTGACAGGAACTATTTACTATTATAGTATGGAAGACACTATACATTAACACGTGACAGGAACTATTTACTATTATAGTGTGGAAGACACTATACATTAACACGTGACAGGAACTATTTACTATTATAGTGTGGAAGACACTATACATTAACACGTGACAGGAACTATTTACTATTATAGTGTGGAAGACACTATACATTAACACGTGACAGGAACTATTTACTATTATAGTGTGGAAGACACTATACATTAACACGTGACAGGAACTATTTACTATTATAGTGTGGAAGACACTATACATTAACACGTGACAGGAACTATTTACTATTATAGTGTGGAAGACACTATACATTAACACGTGACAGGAACTATTTACTATTATAGTGTGGAAGAAACTATACATTAACACGTGACAGGAACTATTTACTATTATAGTGTGGAAGTCACTATACTTGTACACTATATCTTGCGGGAGGTCAAGCGATCAATCCATCAATTTCCTAAACCCAATTATGTTTTTTGACAGAATTACTGCAAATACTTTACTAAATTTGTTGAGTGAACGACGACGAAAAAGTTAATATGTAAAAAAAAAAAAAAAAAAAAGCCATAATGATAATGTTCCTACTCCTTAGACTATTTCATCAATAATATAAAATACGTCAGAGACTTGTTTAGAAGTGAACATCACAGAATTAGAAAGGAATGATGAAAACCATAGATTACATGATTTACAGGAGAAGAGGAGGAGGAGGAGGAGGAGGAGGAGGAGGAGGAGGAGGAGGAGGAGGAGGAGGAAGAGCTCGGTCATAGGGAACTGTTGGGAAATAAATTACCCGAGCCAGAAGAGGAAAAATATAGAGTGAAACTTTCCTTCTGGTTTGCAGACGCGGGGAGCAAATTTACGTATACTTAGTTTAACTGGAAAACAATATTGCTCGCGTGTTGTAGAAAAAAAGAAAATATTTACAAGAGTATATGCAAAAGGTTGGGAGGAAATCTACTCGCATATACCGAAAAATAATCCTTTTTATTGAGCCTACACTTCATACTGATACTAATTTCTATTATGACTGTAGAAAAGTAGAGGACGGGAGTGAAGCCAGTGGTGTACTTACTCAAGACCTTCGCTTCATTCTGTACTCCTCTTCTACTGGAGAACCAAAATTTGTGAATGAAGATGTCTGCGTGGAACGAAATTATCCGCGAGCGTGTGCTCAACTGCATATACATACATATATACCCACCCACACCAACACAATATATATATATATATATATATATATACATATATCATATCTATATACACACATATATATATGCGTGTGTGTGTGTGTGTGTATTTATGAATGAAGGTATGTATACATGTATGTACAGTACATGTGTATGTATACATGTATGTATATATGTATGTATACATGTATGTATATATGTATGTATACATGTATGTATGTATGTATGTATGCATGTTTGTACATATGTATGTGTGTATGCATGTTTGTATGCATGTTTCTATGTACGTATGTTTGTATGTATGTATTCATGTGTGATTGTGTGTGTTCTTGCGTGTCTACGATTGCGTGAGCTTGTACGAATGCGCAAGACTGCCTGGCAAACATAACGAAGAGACCATCAGGAAAGAGGGAAGGCCACAGATAGCGACTCGACGACCCCACCTGCAGACATAAAGTGTTCATTATATGAAGAGCTACCTTCGTCATCGAGGCAAGCTATTACGCAGCCAAAGACAAATGTCTTCGCGTGGTTGAGCGCCCTTAGTCTGCCAGAGTGCCCAGGCAATAAAGGATCACGTCGCAATACTTAAAGGCGAAAGGAATACGTACTCGAAGATATCACATAAAAAACGAGCCAGACATTATCTCCTTATGGAAGAGACATAAGTATTAACCTGTCGACGATGAAAGTAATATGAGGACATAGGAGACAATGTATCCCCCTCCCCCCTCTCCCCCGACACAATTCCCCACCGACAGAGCGATGAGGGGGGAGTGGGAGGAAAGGTGCAAAATGGGAGGAGGACATTAGGCAACAGGCAAAAGAAGATAGAAAATCGTGAGATGATGGAGGGAAAAATAAAGATACAGAGAAGAAAAAAGTGCAAAGATGAAGGCAAACTGGAGGGAGGGGAGAAGATAGAAAATCGTAGGAAAACGAAGATGAAGGAGAAAGACTGAACGTACAGGAAAAAAAAATGCAGAGACGAAGGGAAGAATCAAGAAATACGCGAACGGAGGGAAACTAGCAATAACATGATCTAAAGGTCTATCTGTACCTACATATATATATATATATATATATATATATATATATATATATATATATATATATATATATATTTATATATATATATAGATATATATATATATATATATATATATGCACCAAGAACTTTTTCCCCCTTATAAGGGAGGTAGCCAATTCAAAGGCACGTACCCCCATTCCACTCCCCTCCACCTCCCTTTCCCCTTCCTCATCTTAGCTTCTCATGGATGAAGATCCAAGGATAATGTAAAAATATTTGTGAATAAGAAATAGCTAACGAAAGAGAAAACAAGAGAATTACAAATATATCAATAAACTGATAAATGAGCACATAACTAGTTATATAAATGAGGAAATGTTTGGATGAATAATATATATATATATATATATATATATATATATATATATATATATATATATATATATATAAGAAATTGAGAAAAATAGAAAAGTTGAAATGGAAGAAGGCGAAGTGTATGGTACAACATGCAGGAATAAAGAATAAATGTACAGGGAAATGTTCAAGCAAGAGGTAAAAAATAGAGAGGAAAAAGTTGATAAAGAAGCAAGACGTAGAGTGGAAGGAGAGGAAGTTTGAAATAGAAAAAGAAACTATAATGGGAAAAAGAAAGAGAGGAGAGGAGGTAAAGCAAAAAAAGAGCAAATAATGGAAAAGAGAGGAAAAGGAAGGGGAGGAAAAGGGATGGAAGGAGAATGAAGGGAGGAAAGGAAGGAAAATCAAGGGAAAGAAGGAAAGGGAAAGGAGAGGTAAAGAAGGAAAAGTAACAAAGAAAAGCAAAGGAAGAAGATGTCTTAAGAAAGTAGAATGAGGAAAACAGAAGAAATGGAAGGAAACGAAGAAAAATAAAGGGGAAAGAAAAATTGGAAGAGAAAAGGAAGGATTAAGAAGGCGAAGGAAGGGAGAGGAAATAAAAAGAAAAGAGAGAGACAGAGAACCAGATAGATAGGTACACGTTAAATAAAGATAAGAGAATAGAAAATAATGCAAAAGGAAATTGATTGAAAGGAAAGGATAGTGAAAGGAAAAGTAAAAAAAATAAGAGGAGGAAAAGAAGAGGGTAGGGCAAAAGAGAAGGAAGGAAAAGGAAAAAAAAAGAGTTAAAGGGAGAAAATGGGAGAAAGCCAAAAGGAAATCGAGGGAGAGAAATGAAAATGTAAAGGAAAAGAGAAAATGGGTAAAGAATGAAGAGAAAGGTGTGGAAGGACAGGAGGAATTAAAAAGAGAGAGAAAGAGAGAGAGAGAGAGAGAGAGAGAGAGAGAGAGAGAGAGAGAGAGAGAGAGTAATGGTAGCGTGCGAGCAAGGCCAAGGACCGTGGAAGTAAAGGGAAAGGATAAAGTAAACACAAAGAGAAAGAAAGGGAAGAAGAAAATGGGATAAAGATGAAACTCAAAAACCAAGAATGGTTGTATAGAAAGAGGAGAAAGAGATAATGGTAGAAAATGTGAGAAATAGAGGAGGGGAGTGTTAGGGAAATAGTGGAGACAATTCGGGAACGAATGTGCTGAGGAAATCACAATGAAGAAAACGACATACAAAGATCAAGAAGCTCTGTGGGATGAGAAACTAGTGTTGGACAGAACACACCGGTCGTGGTGTGCAGCACTATCAACAGAAAACGGGGCGAGGGGAGATGCACGGGAGAAAACGGAACGCGGTGAGGTATGGTAAGGGGATTGGATGGGGAAGAAGGAAGATAGGGGGGGGGTAAGAGGGGAGTAGAACAACGCAGGTTTTGCAAAATCTTGTGAAAGATGGTACGTACCTGAACTTTCTCGGATCGTTCTTGCAGGAAGACGGGTGGATAAACAATAGCCAAGCTGGGTGTCTTGGTGTACATGTGCATGTACGTGTATATGTGTATTTGTTTGTGTATATGTGAATGTGTGTATCTGTATGTGATTGTGTATGTTATGAATGCGTACGTGTATGTGTACATATATGCGTATGTGCATGTTTGTGTGTACATGTGCATGTACGTGAATGAATATGTGTATTTGTTTGTGTATATGTGAATGTGTGTATCTGTATGTGAATGTGTATGTAATGAATGCGTACGTGTATGGGTACATATATGGGTATGTGCATGTTTATGTCAATGTGTATGTGTATATGAATGCGTAAGAGTATGTGTATATGTATGCGTATGTACATGAATGTGTATGTGTACATGTATGTGAATATGCATATGTATACATGTACGCATAAGTGTCCGGATGCTACATGTACGTTTCTGTGTACGTGCATATGTATGTGTATATGAATATTTACTTGTGTGTATATGTGTACGTGTGTATGGATGTGCATATCTGTGTGTATGTTATTCAATATGTATGTATATGTTTATGTGCACTATAGGTGTATGCGTATGCCTATGTACATGTGCATCCATATGTATATGTGTATGTTTTGTATGTGTGTATGTTTCTGTGTACATGTGAAAACGCCTGTACGTGTACATGCATCTGCATGTGTATGTATATGTGCATATGTACAGTATGTGTGTGTGTATGAACGTGTATATGTATGTGTGAACGTGTATATATATATGTACATGTGTATGTGCATTTCTTATGTATATGTGTATATGTGTGTGTGTGTGAACGTGTATGCGTATGTGCATGCGTAAGCATATGTGTCTGTGCATGTATATACCTATGAAGATGTGTATGTGCATGTGTATGAACATTTGTACTCCCCCGTGAACTTGATCTAGTCTTCTGGATTTTAAATAGGAATATGCAGGGATGACCCGTCATCCAGGAGGAGCCAAGATAAGAGGGAAGGAAGAGGGTGGAGGGGAGTGGAGTATGTTAGGGATGGAATGGGTGGGAGTGGGTATTATGCATTTGTTTTTTGGCTACCTCCCTTGTAGGGGGGAAAGAGCATTTGGTATATTTATGTATGTATTAATACCATAACTGAGGACATTGGCACCCTCAATGCAAACTACATATACCATACATACATATACCAAGGCTTTTTCCCCCTTACAAGGAAGGTAGCCAAAAAGGAAAAGGCATAAAATCATTCCCACCCATTCCATCCCTGAATACACTCCACACCCCTCCACCCTCCCTCTTATCTTAGCACCTCCTGGATGACGGGTCATCCCTGCACCTTGTCCAGAAGCAGTGTCGCCAAGCACATCCACAGCAAGGCCGCTTCATTAAATCGGCGACCCCCCTCTCCGTCCCCCCCAATGCAAACTAAAGGAGGGAAAAAAACAGTGGCATTAAGCTGTCGAAGCGTTGATATAGTATAATTTATAGAACCAAGACAAAGAACTCTGCCAACTTCTTAGTCACTGAATGGAATTATTTTTCCAAAGAGACGATTGCATGCATCACAATTCAGACTTTTGAGTTCAGGCCCCTACTACATCTGCTGACAGCTTAATACGTTTTTCTATCATTCTGTTTGGGAACATTATCATCATTATTTTCGTTTTTTTTTTTTTTCTTCGTCTCATCCGCCCGTGGCTTTACAAAGAACTCTTTACATACGGATCATTTCCCTCTTATGCTCTAGTTGAAGGTATTACATATCGTTTCTCTGTCTTCTTATCTTTAGTTTCATAATCTAGTGTCTTCTATTTTCCTAACGAGTCGTCCACATCAGTGAAGAATCAAATGTTGTAATTCTAATAAAAAAAATTGTGGTAAAACTATATATTTTCAAGTGTAGGA
>NC_134792.1:50602553-50610053 GCF_046742065.1 Oratosquilla oratoria | reverse complement strand
TCGTTTCCTTCCCGCCCCTCCACCACCACCACCGAGCAGGAGCCCAGAAGAGGAGTGATCATGTCATTTTGATTTCGATCAAGAGGGAACAAGACTCACAACGAGAGGAGAGCCACTCGGGGATCAACAGCCCCGGCACAACACTCTTCGCTTCACCGATCGTGAATTCAATCAGGTCTTCAAGTATCTCGCGCTCTCCGCGCTCCGGCCTTTGCCTCTCGCCATCCACCTCCTCTCCTCTTGAGGAGGAGGAGGAGGAGGAAAAAGTAGGAGAAGAACAAGGAGAACAAGGAGAAGTAGAAGTTGAAGTACAAGTAGAAAAGGAAGAAGAGGGTATAGAAGGAGAAGTAGAAGAACAAAGAGAACAAGAAGAAGTAGAAGTAGAAGAAAAAGACAAGGAAGAAGACGAAAAAGAAGATGACGACGAAGAAGGAGAAGACGGAGAAGGAGAAGGAAAGGAAGAAGATTACGAAGAAAAAGAAGACGAGGGCGAAGACAAAAAAGAATAAGTTAAAAGGTTGTAAGAGATTTTTTTTTTTATATTTGGTGTGACTTTCTCTCTCTCTCTCTATATATATATATATATACATATATATATTATATATATATATATATATTTCTGTTAATCCCCCTTTATGAATATTAGAATAACGTTTACCAATTTTCATTCTCGTAGACAACAAACATTAAAAAATAAAATAAAATAAAAAGGTATATCACTTTCACTTTATATTTCCTTTGAAAATATGTAACTAGATGAAAAAATAACTACAAAAAATAAAATAATGTCAACCTACGGGAACATCTATTTATTTAATCTTGTCCATTTGTATACATCTTTATTTTTTTTTTTTTTTTTTTTTTTTTATGGAACTAGAATATTTGTGTTATCGCACATACGTGACGGTTCGAACTGATCATTGCCTGATAAAGGTAGAATAAAATAATTCCTGATTCTTTAAATTCTTATCAGTAATCTATTTACAATTGTCACCTTTTTCTTATTTTGACAAAAATAAAATCTCTATGGAACGTTACATCACTTCAATAATCATTAGGGGATCTAGAGTACTTAATTCATTATAAGCCTGTTTTTTTCCGTGCTCTCTCTCTTTACCAAGTCATTTTACACGAGACTGATATTTCCTACATATCTTCCATAGATAGTTTTTCTATACACTCAGAAAAAAATATGTACAACACGCTTTAACAGTTTAGAGTAAATATTCTTCGTGAAAAAGGCAAATGTTTAAATGCTGTATTTGTTCTGTAGTACATAAGATTTGAAAAAGGACAGGTATTTAGTCTTTACTTGTCTAATTATTTTCCTTTTAAGGGCGATTTGTCCACTGCCTAAGGAGGATTAAGGCATCTCTTCCACTTCTTTCATCAATATAACCTTGATCTTTGTATTTCCTTTCCAAAACTATTCATCAATTTTTGCAGTACCTACGTCAAGTCACACATTCTCGTTTCAATCCATCTCTTTATTGAACCACCGTCTCTCTTGTATTTACACAAACACGTGTCCTGCACCACTCGCACGTAAAGCGTTTACTAGTTCTTCTATAAACAATAAACCTTTGCAACATTTCCACGCAGCAAATTGCCGTCCACCATAACTGTTCAAAGATTCCCCTCAAGGTGATTACCTCTTCCACACGTCCCTTACTTCTCCTGCAACCTTTTAGTTCTTTTCTTAATATCTCTTTTATTTAATTTCTTTTAATCAATGACCCTCCACCAATGACCTTCCTGGGATATTCTACCAGGTTCATTGTTTTCAATTTCTATTCTTTGTTCTTATATACTTTTCTTTTTTATAAAGGCATCGTAGATATTTTCTTTCAATAATCGAAGATAATTCCTTTTCTTTCCTGTTTCTTTAAGACTCTTTGAGGTCATTCAACCTTGTTACTCTCCAATTCTTTAAAGTTTTCTTAACCTTACTCATTCTAAGATGCTTCCCTCATTCCCCCTCTCCCTCAATTTTCTCCTTTATCTCCGTTTGTATTTATTGTCCATTTCTCAGTCTCATTTTCGATGACGAAAATTAAGACAGATGTATAGAAAGACAGGCAGATTGATAAACATATAAACAGATACACAGCCAGAAATAGATAAGCAGATAGACAGACAGATAGACAAATAGAAGGACAGATATACAGACAGACACACACACAGAAATATATACATATACATATGCAAATACACATACATATTCATATGTAAATCTTACATTTTTTTTTCCCGAAACACAATGTTTTCTTTGGCTTTTATCAAATTTTCTGGGGTTCCCAAGTTTCCCTTCCCCTTTTGTTTGATAACAAAGACCTCTCCCCAAACTACTCTTCCCTCTAAACTCCTTCTCCTTCGACGTTTGCGCAAACAGGTTTCCGTCTTTCATCCACCCACTTACGTCCCGTGAATAGATTATGGATCTCTGATCCAGCTTTGGCCCGTCTGGAAGGTCTTCGACATGTCCTTACCGCCGGCTTTCCTTCGCCTTCCTCCTCAGCTCCGTCTCACTGTATGGAACCGCCCCTCACATCCTTGGTTCTCGTTTCTTTCCTTCTCGAATGTTCCCTTTTATTTCTATCGTGTTTCCTGTTTTTTCTGTGTCTTTTTCTCTTCTCTCTTGTTCTTCTTCCTTTCTTTGAGGTTTTCCTTCCCCTTCCAACCTTCCCCAAAGTCTTCCTCTATGTGCTTCTTGTTCCCTTCTGATCTTATACTACATTTTGATACACCTCGTGTTTCTTCTTCAGAAACAAATCGAACATATTCCATCAGCATTCCTTGCTACTGAGGGTGTGTCACGCAGATGAATAAAAGTGGTATTCGTTAGGAAAATGATTAAATCAATGGTTCTTAATCTTCTTTGGCTGCGACCCAAAATCCTGTCCAGATCGACCATGGCGACCTTTACCTTCATAAACACTTTTATCTAAATCATAAAATACTTGTCTTTGTAAAAACGTGTGTCAGAAACAAGAATCATAGATAATAACGACTTAGGATTTCTACAATCAGGATTAATACTTTTATCATATTTGGAATAGGAATATCGGGGAAATAACAAGTCCACAAATCCTTGGTGACCCAACCTGGGTCACGACCCAAGTTTTAAGAACCACCGAATTAAACTGAATAGGCAATGACCTCTCCATTACCGAAGAGATAATTCTGGGTCAGCCAGAACAAAAGGATTAGTTCGATGCGGTACGGATTATACTCACTTCACCTTCCCACGCTTTCGTTCTTCCCTTTCCATTGTTCCTTCACTCTTCCACTTTACTCCACATCCTCCATTTTAACCCTTTCAACACCGTCACGATATTCAAGGATTATGCTCCGGGTAAAAGGAGGGGGGGGGTTAGATTCTATTGAGCTAAAGAGCACAAAACGACCCGAGACAGGTTTCTAAAATAAGGAAAACCTATGTTTTAAACTCGCTGGCCGAGCAGATTAGGGCGTCGTTACATGCGGCGAAGGTTGAGAGGATGGCGGTTCGAACCCTGCCACCGGCGAAATGGAATTAAGAGCATGGTTTATTAAATTCCACACTATAAAGTCTGTAGTGGTGGCATAGAGTATTCCTTGTGTGTTGTACATACGTATTTGTAATATTGTTTATTTATTATTGTATATTTAATGTATTATTGTGAGAACTAAGTGTTCATGTTAAGCGTGTATGTTTTTCCTGCCACGTCCTCTGTAAGGGGTACTGTCCAAGCCTCCCGAGAGGGGGAAATTTGTGACGTTAGACCATATCATCATCTCTTTCTGTTGGAGTTAATCCCTTGGGTTATACATAATCCCCAATTCTTAAAAAAAAAAAAAAAAAAAAAAAAAAAAAAAAAAATAATAATAATAATAATAATAATAATAATAATAAATAAATAGATAAGAAAATAAAATAAGAAAAAAAAGGAAAGGGTTCATTCTATGTTGTTTTCTATATATAATCCCCAATTCTTGAAAAAAAAGGAAAAGGTTCTTTCTATGTTATTTTCTATAACACAGCCTCACTCCCCCACTACTTTATTAAACCTCAATTTTGTCTTCCTTTCCTCAACCATCTCATCCTTTTATGTCCCTCAACTTTCAACAATCTCATACTTTCCTATAATAACCATAAATTGAAAACTTTGCGAGTGAAGTTTTATATTTCGCAAAGAACTCGAAAGAGAGGATTATCGTCATGAAATCTCGTAAAAAAAAAATGTGGCGAATTTTATTTATAATGATGTCAGGAAATCAGTTACGGGTCGGGCCCCAAAAAAAAAAAAAAAAAAAAAAAAAAAAAATGTAAATCTTGTTCAGGTCAGAATCATTCTCTCAACTGAATCAAATCGTATGGCCTTTGCCACCATCTTCAAGACGTTGAAGGTTCAATTCTGACGTACGAAAAATTCGCACACGAAATGCTGGTCGTGATATGGTCACTTAATGCGCGAGGCTTTGGTAGCAATGCAAATTCTGCAAGACTAAAACGAAGACATAATTCATACTGGAAGTCATACACGAGGATTCGCGGGGTGAGCGATGGCGTGCAAGCACCAAATCTCAGATAACTCAGAATTTTCAACCCATTCGCAATCTTGCCCGACATATTGCTAGTTCTGTAAAACAATGTGCAATAAACTGGAACACATACACAGCCTCGGAGAACAACACATAAATAATTCTGAGCTCACGGAGACAGCCTCGCCATCCAAGACGATGCAGCTGCCTGCACAGTGCCAAGTAATAAACTCAAATTCTAAGTAAAGCAATAACTATTGCGATTATTTTGACTTATGGAATCTTTATTCATTTATTCATTTATTTGTTTTTGCTATATTTGTTTCTCTTTCCTTCGTCATCGTATTCTTTACTGTCAATGGCCTACATTTCGCATGAATTATTATTTTTAATCTTAGGAACACTTTTCAAGATTTCAAAACCCTATTTACTTATAATATATTCCCCAGATTATTTCCCAAGGCATCATCCTTGATTTATTCATCTTTTTCTTAGCGAAACGCTGAAGCTTCTCTTTCAGTACGCTATCCAGTGTTGCAATCACTTCAGGGTATCAGTATGAACAAATTTATTCAGGAACTCTCCCAACCATCATGGCTTCTCGACCTCTCTCTCTGCTCTCTCGCTGTATATACAATACCCGTATCTTCTTGGCACATTCTATTAATATATAATTCTCGCAAGCATTTCGATGAATAATTTTACCACAAACAATCTCTAGATGGTTTCTAGGAAGCGCTGAGTCTTCTGTGTAAAGTGAATATTTTAATTTAATGTTTTATTCCAGTATTTGTCTACAGTATTTGAGATCTTGTTCTTGTTCGCGTTACATAACCAGGGAAACTTTATACGCTCGTGTAACTCTAACTCCTGTAATAAATCACTCCGTTTCCACTATCAAAGTGGAAGTAATTGCCAGTTACAAGCATAATACAATCTAATATCATTCTATATATCTGTCATCTTTGCCCTTTAGAATGTGAGAACGACGGACAAATTTTCAACCACTACCCAAACTTTCTAAGCTTTGAAGAAAAAAGAATCGTTAAACAAAAGTACATCTTCATTTCCATCAGCTGTCTTGTTCCTCTCATACACTAACTTCTGTCATCATCTCTTATGTAATGTTATGTAACACTATTCTACAAAAAATAAAATAAAGATAAGTTACCTCATTTGGCTTAAGTACGACAAGATTATTCAATTGTCGTCTTATACCTTTTGTTCTACCTGAAATCAGATTCTTTCACTCAATCGGGGGGTGATTCTGTTATCTGCTAAGAAATACAACAATAATCTTCATATTCTATAATCTTAACACTTACTTTTACTCAATCGGGGGTAATCCTGTTATATGCTATAGAAATACAACAATAATCTCCATATTCTACACTTTTAACACTTACCTTACTTGCCGTAGACGCATTTGTCTTCCTTAACCCATTAAACTCCGATGACAAGATTCTTGTCATTTGGTCAAATAAAACAAAAAATCATAAAACACCAAAATGTTTGATCAAACACCAGAAAAATATGACGTCAGTCCTCGCTTCGCTCGCGAGCGAAGCGAGGACTGACGTCATATTTTTCTGGTGTTTGATCAAACATTTTGGTGTTTTATGATTTTTTGTTTTATTTGACCAAATGACAAGAATCTTGTCATCGGAGTTTAATGGGTTAAGTGTTCCTAGGACTCCGTTCGTTCCTTAGCGAGTGCCACTGACTGCAAAAAAAAAAAAAAATAAATAAATAAATAAAATAAATAAATAAATAAATAGATAAATAAATAAAATAAAATAAAAGATGAAGGATCCTTTGCGTGTTTACCCTTACTCGTGAAAATTCCTCGTAGTTCTGTTCACAATTTCAGTTTTGTTTCGTCCTTACATATTCCAAAACACTTAATAGGCAGCAGGTACCTTACACGATCGTCGCGCACTCTTCTTTTCATGCTGTCATCTGTTCTTATTTTTTAACTTGTTTAATGTCTAATAACCACTATCAGCTTTCCTGCCGGTATGATCTTTGACCTTTATTTATATTTACGTAGTCCGCTAACTCCCACTGACTGATCTACAGTAAGTGGAAAACCTTGGAAGTTCCCGACAATCTCTTCACTATTTATTCTTAACAATTTCTTAGTCTTTGCCCTCACAAGCTTCTGATTGTCAATTCCAACCCTACCAGATATCCAACACTTATATTGCTCTTAAAAAAAAAAAAAAAAAAAATCGCCATTCCATTTTTAATTCACCTCCCCTAACATTTGCTTAAAAACTTTCATCTGGATTAGTACCCTTCATTTCTGAGGTGAAATAGACGAATTCTCTCATCTCAAGTTAGCTTCCCGTTTTCTTTCATATGAAATCTTGCCTTGTGCAGATATCTTATATAAACAAACAAACTTCAGTCGTCTTGCATATGTCACGACTCTCCTACATGCTTTTAGTACTTTGTTCACTAACACTAAATAAACTGCAGAGCTTTTTCGAACTTTCTCTCACCAAGTCTTGTAAACTCCTCCCGTTCTTCCACTACCCATCGATTTTTCTTGTCCCCTTCCTAGGGCTTACTGACCTCTCAATAATTGTCAGTCATTTTCAATATGTCGAACTTACTGCCTTTATTTTACGAGTACAGTTTCATTTGCCTTCTTTGACAAAAGCCAATCGTCTTGCGACCATCTTCCAATTAATCTTGTTTGATCAATCTTTTTCATTTTACTCTGTTGTTTTCTAATAAGTAAATCAATAAATAAATCTACGCCTATGATCCTAACAGCAGAAAATAACTTGCAATCTTTCAACTAACACGTTATCTAACATCCTTTCGTCTCCTCTGAAATTTAGTCAACATAATCTAAGATTATCCTTTTCGCCAGCAGCTACAAATGGAGCAAACTTCACCTTACTGATTATGTTTTAAGTACAGTATATACGTAATGTAACATTCAAAACATCATACTCAAATCTCGTA
>NC_134792.1:50592553-50597553 GCF_046742065.1 Oratosquilla oratoria | reverse complement strand
GTATTTCATTTCGATGTAATGGTTGTAATGCTACATGGATGAATTGGATCCTGGAAGAGCGTAGTGCCAGGGCTTTATCATGTGGCAACTTGGAGGCATTAAATTACGAGCAAATGTATATTCTGCATCATGGAATCTTTCTCTTGCTGAAAGTGATGTGCGTTTAGCATGGAAACGATATATAGATCCTGTATTCAGAGCCTGAGGTTCTCTCGCTCTGTCTCTCCCTCTCTCTGCAAGCGCACACACACAACACACAAGTATATATATATATATATATATATATATATATATATATATATATATATATATATATATATATATGTATATATATATATATATCAAATAATTCCGACAGTCGTTTCCGGATTCAATCCGAGGAGAAAGATTAATTCCCAGGTTGGAGAATTTTAGAAACCCGATAGCTCAGTCGGTAGAGCGTCGGCTTTGCGTTCTCGCAAGCCTCGGTTCGAATCCGGGGACGACTGTTGGAATTATTTGACTACACCATCACTGTTGATTCTATTCATATATATATATATATATATATATATATATATATATATATATATATATCGTATAATAAAATAGCAGCCTCTGTTTGTTTGTTTATTTGTTTGTTCACGAACTACTCCTAGGGTTTTAGAGATAGACCCCCATAACCATATATATTCTGATACCCTATCACTCCAGGTACTTGGATAATTGTATTTTATTTCCAAAGAAAAATTATTTTGGTTAGGGTTAAGGGTTAAAGTTGGGTGGTTTATGGTGTGGGAACACGTCACTACTGTAGTATCCCCTTACGTCGCGTAGCATTTTTTGTGACAAGAATTAACATGATTAAACAAACCATTGTATGTATCTATAAATATTATCTATATTTGTGAACTTAATGTTGCCACAAACCATGATAGCTTTTGTAAGAAGAAAACATGTAAATGTAAAATGATTGCATAATTTACCAAATGTTGATATATTGGATATTTTCATTTAATTTTACTGCGGGCGGAAATAGATTATTCACAATCTCCTTCGTTTTTGCTGAGAAACATTTCTTCACCTTTTAGCTGTAGACATTTATTGTCAACCCACACACACATACAAACACACGCACGCAAAAGAATGTGTACATATGATACTTGTGTTTGTGTATGCATGTATTGTCAAACTAGGGTTTCCCAACTTTTGGGGGGGGGCACACTTGGGAGGGGGAGTGTTTAAAGCTATATATTATTTTTAAAAAATTGTTAGGGTGAAGGGTTAAAGTCAGGTGGGCTATGGTTAGATTAGGGATTATTCAAGAACTCGCAGCAACGCGCGGGTAATTTGGCTAGTATATTATATATATATATATATATATATATATATATATATATGTATGTATATGCTAATAAGAACACGGGTACGTGTGTTCACAGTTGCAAAGTAGACCACTTGGAAAAAGAAACTAACGAAGCAGAGCGCTTTCGTATATTACATCTTCAGTGCATATATATATATATATATATATATATATATATATATATTATATATTATATATATACATATTTGTGTTTACATACTTATAAGGAGAACAGCAACAACTTCAGAAGAAATATTCCAGAAACGCGTACAAGTAAACTGTAGACACAACAACTGAAAGCACGCTGAAACAGCCAGGGAACATTAGTAATCCCAGGAAATAGTTGGTATGACCAGGGAAGAAGAGGACGGTCGCCTTGGGCGTCGCCCGACTCTCCCGCAAAGCAAACAGTAAGCTTGTAATTGGAATAACGATACCTTTGGACACCTGGGAAATGAGAGAGACGAGTATTCGCGGGGAAGAACGCGGCTACTTGTTGGTGGGATGGAAGAGAGGAGGATGTGTGGCTGGCTGGATGGCTGGGTACTGTTAGCAGGTCGGAAGAAACAAGAGACAAGGGATTATGGGAAGAAGAGAGGATAGGAGGGTGAGGTCGAGGGTGATGTTCGAGGGTGAGCGTGAGGTTGAGGGTAAGGTCGAGAGTAAGGTCGAGGGTGAGGTTCGAGGATGAGGGTGAGGTTCAAGAGTGAGGGTGAAGTCGAGGGTGAGGTCGAGTGTGTGTGTGAGGTCGAGGGTGAGGTTCGAAGTTGAGTGTGAGGTCGAGGGTGTGTGTGAGGTCGAGGGTGAGGTTGAAGTCGAGGGTTAGGTCGACGGGGAGGTTCGAGGGTGAGGGTGAGGTCGACGGTGAGGTTCGAGGGTGAGTGTGAGTTCGAGGGTAAGGTCGAGGGTGAGGTTCGAGGGTAAGGTCGAGGGTGAGATTCGAGGGCGAGTGTGAGTTTGTGGGTAAGATTCGAGGGTGAGTGTGAGGTAGAGGGTAAGGTCGAGGGCGAGTGTGAGTTTGAAGGTGAGGGTGATGTCGAGGGTTAGGTTCGAGGGTGAATGTGAGGTCGAGGTCGATGGTAAGGTCAAGTGTGAGGTTCAAGGGTGAGTGTGAGGTCGAGGGTAAGGCCGAGGGTGAGGTTCGAGGGCTAGTGTAAGATCGAGAGTAAGGTCAAGGGTGAGACTGGAGGGTGAGGTTCGAGGGTTAGTCTGAGGACGAAGGTATTGGTGAGGAAGAGAGTGAGATTGAGGGTGAGGGTAAAGGTGAGGCTAGGCGTGATGCTAAGGGATTGGGTAGGGATTGGAAATAAGGTTGAAGGTAAATAAGGGTGATGATGGTAAAGGTGAAGGCGAGGGTAAAAGAGACAAAGACACGGTTAAGAAATAGAATAATTACAAAGGAAAGGGTGATGGTGATAATGGTGATGGTGAAGAAGAGGCTGATAGTGAGAGGGAGGACAAGGGTGAGGGTGATAATGATGATGGTGAAGAAGAGGCTAATAGTGAGTGTGAGGACAAGGGTGATGGTGATAATGGTGGTGATGGTGAAGAAGAGGCTGATAGTGAAAGTGAGGACAAGGGTGAGGGTGATGATGATGATGGTGAAGAAGAGGCTGATAGTGAGGGTGAGGACAAGGGTGATGGTGATAATGGTGATGATGGTGAAGATGAGGCTGATAGTGAGGGTGAGGACAAGGGTGATGGTGATAATGATGATGGTGAAGAAGAGGCTGATAGTGAGAGCGAAAAACATGGGTGAGGACAAGGGTGATGGTGATAATGGTGGTGATGGTGAAGAAGAGGAGTGAGGAAGAGGACATGAGTGAGAACAAGGAGGAGTGTAAGGTTGAAGAGGAGGATGAATGTGAAGACAAGGATATGGTCTGGGAAGAATACAAGAGTGAGGAGAGGCTCACAGTCATGGAAGAAACGTTGACAAAAGGAAAGATTGGTGTACAGTGTGAGCAAAGAGTTAGTCACCGACACCCTGGCAGGAGAGTGTGTAAGTGAGAGGAAGCGTGAAGGCAGACACACGAAGCTGAGAGAGCAAAAGGGGAGAGAAGACCGAAGGGGGGAAGGAAAATGAACGGAATGATGGAAAATGTGTCAAAGTGATGGAGTAGAAACGGTGGAGGCAAAACTGGCGAGAGAAGAAGAGGAAGAAGAGCTAGAGAGTGGACTGGATGCAAAAAGAGAGGAGAGAGAGAGAGAGAGAGAAGGGAGGTAGAAAGGAAGATAGAATAAAGGGGAGGAGGAGATTTGAAGAAGAGCTGGCAAGTGGCCTGGATGCAAGTAGGGAGGAGAGAGAGAGAGAGAGAGAGAGAGAGAGAGAGAGAGAGAGAGAGAGAGAGAGAGAGAGAGAGAGGAGAGAGAGAGTGAGAGAGATAGAAGGGAGGTAGAAAGAAAGATAGGATAAAGGAGGAAAAAGGAGATTTGAAGAAAGGGTGTAGGAAATTGAGAACACAGAAATAAATATATAACGAGGGCGAGACAGAGACAGACCATCTACTTTTGTACCAAAATGTTTCTTCCCCCTTAGAGACGGGGTAGCCAGCTAAGGCACCCACCCATCTCAACCCCCCCACACCCACCCACCCACCCAACATCCATTTCTTTCCCTTTTATCTCAGCTTCTTGGAGATGAAGGGTCATCCTTCTCCTCTGGCACACTGTCCAGGTTAGAAGCAATGCAGCAAGACACAGCACACCCACAGCATGGCCCAAGAACCTAAGCCGCACCAATTCCTTCCTTCATAAGTAAATAGAGAAAACGAGGGGGAAACCCTTCGGGCCGCCTTGATTTATCATCCATTCACAACCATTCTTCACTCGTACCTATTTCTTGCCTCTTCTTTCCGTGCTCAACAGACATTCACCTTTTACCCAAGGCCCCCTTCACTCCCATGCGTCCATTTCATTCTTAGTCTTCCCCTCAAGTTCACTCCATCCACCTCTGCCTTCTACACTCTTTCTACTAGTTTTCTTTCACTCATTCTTCCCACGTGCCAGAACCATCTTAGTGTTCTTTCATAAGCTCTATTTACCACCTCCCTTTTCAACCCCGCTCTCCTCCTCACCTCCTCATTTCTCTTGCTAACCATCCTCGTAATTCCCACCATATAACTCAAATATTTCATCTTAAAACATATTCAAATTTATCCTTTTTCCTCGCTTAAATACCAAGTCTCGGGCCTATACAGTAGTAGGCACAATCAATCCTTCGTACAGTCTTTTCTTTGTGTTCATTCCTAGAAACCTGTTTCTCACGACACTTTTGATATCCTCAAGACATTTCCTTACTTCGCTTACTCCCTAGAACTCGTGACCCTGAATACTTAAAACAATCCACATCCTCAAGCCTCTCTCCTTTAAGACTTACCTCAGACTCACTGGTACCTTCACTCTATACGCATCTCACTTTCAACTTCCTCCTGTCACATATCTTCCCAAACTCCATCACTAACTACCTTGAGAGCCTACTATGACCCAGTCAAGAGCACAATCATCAACAAGCAACTGGTTTAACTCTCACTTCCCTCCACTTTCACTAATACTCTACCTATCATCCTCGTATTTACCTCCCATGCCATCCCATCAATGTACACAATGGACAACCTTGGTGAAGTGACACACAACTGGTGAAGCCTTACCTTCT
>NC_134792.1:50585053-50587553 GCF_046742065.1 Oratosquilla oratoria | reverse complement strand
AAGAAGGAGGAGGAGGGATAGGAGGAGGCGGAGAAGAATGAGGAGGAATAGGTGCAGAGGAGGAGGGGGAAAAGGAGGCAGAGGAGAAGAACACGAAGGAGGGAGAGCAGGAGGAAAAGAAAAAGATGGAGGAGGAGAGGGAGAGGAGAAGGGAGAGGAGGAGGAAGGAGGAGGAGGAGCATCAACTAGAGGAGTGGGTACACGAACAGAAAAAAATAGGGAGATGAGGATAGCAAGGAGAAAGAGGTGGACTGTAAATCTAAAAAAAGGAAGAGAACGAGAAGGAAGGCATGAAGAAAGAATAAGAAGAGAAGTGGAAAAGAAAGGCGGTGGGCGAGGAAGTCGGAAGAAGAAAAGGAGAAAAATGAAGAGGAGGAAAAGGCAGAGGGGGAGAATGAGAACAAACCAAAGGAAAACGGGAAGAAGGAGAAGAGGAGGAAGAGTAGGTGAAAGAGGAAAAGGAGAACATGGGAAGAAGACGAAGGGAAATAGTGATGGTAGCCATGAACGGAGAGAAGGAGAGAGAGGGAGAGAGAGAGAGAGAGAGAGAGAGAGAGAGAGAGAGAGAGAGAGAGAGAGGGAGAGAGAAACCTGAAGGCTGGAAAAGGAATGGAGAGAAGGAGAGAGAGAGAGAGAGAAACCTGAAGGCTGGAAAAGGAACGGAGAGAAGGAGAGAGAGAGAGAGAGAGAGAAACCTGAAGGCTGGAAAAGGTGTTGAAGAGTGATGGGAAGGGTGAGAGGGATACTGTATATTAAGTTTCAAGCAAGTGGTAAGAATGAAGGGCAGGGAGAGGAAGTCTGGGTAGGGAACTCATGAGGAAAAACACGGAGAGAAGTGACAAGAAACAGAATGAAATATATTCTGACATAAACAAAATGTAGAGGAAATAAAAAGAGAATAGGGGATAAAGGAAGTAGGGGGAAAGGGAAAAAAGGTAACGGAAAGAAGAGAGAAGGAAGGGAAAGAGCAGGAGGAATACAAGGTAGCAAGGAGATTTCAATAGAAGAGGGGTACAATGGGAGCTTCGTAAGAAGAGGGGAAAGGGAGGAAAGGGAGGAAAAGGAGTTTCCTGGGGGTCCGGGTTTAATGGATAGGTAGGACAGAGGGTGCGCGAGGAAAATGCCGGTCGACTCCCGAACACGGAGGGGGAAGAAGACCCTCTGAAGGGGCTAAATGACACGGAACGGGGCAGACACCAAACGTTAGAAGATAAACAGCGGAATGGTGCGAAAGGAGGAGGGGGCCACAGGAAACTGGGTCGCGGTCGGCATGGATGGATGGGAGGAAGGCGGGCGCCGCGACGCTGGAAATGGCGTCACTTACAGCCAAGGAGGCAAAAGAAAGGAAGGAAGAACATGAAGGAGATCTCGCCGCTCCGGCATTAGGCAAAGCACCAGTCGAAGTGTTATTTACAGAAACAGAGGCCCTGTAGAGGAGGTCGAAGAAGGATGAGGCTGAGGAGGGGGACGAGTGGAAGGAAGAGTAGGAAGAGGAGGAGGCTGAGGAGGGGGAGGAGTAGAAAGAACAGTAGGGAAGAGGAGAAGGAGGAAGAGGAGGATGAGTGAGGAGAAATATAAGGAGACAAAAGACGAAATAAGAAGAAAAAGAGGATAATTAGAAAATGGGAAGGGGAAGGAGAGAAGTACGAGAAGGAATTTGTGAAGGTATGAAGTAAAAGGGAAAGTCAAGAGGAAGATGAATATTACGGAGGAAGCTTACAAGGTGGCGTGACGGTATGGTCTTCGTCTTATAAAAAACAAGCCCCTCAAGCGAGGGTTCCAATCCCAGTAGTAGAGTTGATTTCCATATTATATATATATATATATATTATATATATATATATATATATATATTATATATATATATATATATATATATATATATGATATATATATATATAAATATACACGTGTGTATATATATTTGAAGTTTGAGGATCCAAGATTATAAATTATGAAAGGAACAAATTGTCCACATAGATACCCATAAAACGGTTTGATGCACTGGGACACATCATGTACTGAAGTGTAACAAGTGTAGGAATAGTATTACTTAGAACAACGGGACTTGGTGTTATATATATAAAAAAAAGGTGTTGACAAGGAAATTTATGCGAACTCTGAAAACGAGAGAAGGGATGAACAAGAAGTGGGGCGTTTGCATTCGAATGGAACGGCAGTGAAGGAAGGAGTGCGTGAGGCGAGCCCAAGGACGGGGCCACGAGAAATACAATAGGAAGAGAGAGAGAGATGTATTTCCAGTACTTTCAGGCACGATCTATATTCAGAGCGGCGACTTTATAGGGAAAAAGTAATGCAAAGAGAGCATTGAGAATAGACATAAATTCTGAGTGTGTGTGAATGAGGCAGTCTGTTGAGTATATTCGTGCTAACATTGTATTTTTTGTGCTTGCGTGTGTGTGTGTTTCTGTGTTTGTGTTTGCGTGTGTGTGTGTGTGTGTGTTGTGTGTGTGTGTGTGTGTGTTGTGTGGGTGTGTGT
>NC_134792.1:50557553-50572553 GCF_046742065.1 Oratosquilla oratoria | reverse complement strand
AAATCAATCAAGAGAATATGCAGGCTTTAGAAGCGGATATTCGAATCTAGACCATTTGCTGGCAATGAATAAACTAATCGAGAAAACGACAAAATACAATATGCCTCTTTGATTAGCTTTTGTAGATTAAGAAAAGGCCTTTGATTTGGTAGATCAAATAGTAATACTAAACTCGCTACGCACACAAGGTGCAAAAGGTATCGCTATAGACTACAAATACAGAAAAGATAAAGATCGAGAAAAGAGAACGGCAAGGCGATACAATTTTACCAAAAATTATTTACAGCTTTCTTGGAAGAGATTTTCCGATATTTGAATTGGGAAGAGAAAGGTTTGAAGAGCAATGGCGAATATCTTAACCACCTAAATTTTGCGGATGAAATTATTCTTTTTCAGAAAGAGCAGAAGACTTGCAAGATATGCAGAGTGATCTGAATAAGGAAAGTCTCAAAGTAGGTTTGAAGATAAATAAGAATAAAACCTAAGTAATGTTCAACACGAAAGTTAAAAAACAAAGAGATTATAATCGATGGTGAGAGTCTTGAAGATGTTGAAGAACATATTTATTTTGGGTAAATGGTGAAAGCTAATAAAAGTCATAATAATGAAATAGAAAGTCATATTACAATTAGTTGAGAATGTTTGGTAAGTATTAGATCATGAGGGGCTCTCTACCTTTATGTTTGAAACGCAAAGTCTACAATCAATATATAATGACAGACAGCCTATACAGATGTGAAACTTGGAAGCTGACGAAGGCGATGGAAACAGAGCTATGGAGTGCACAGAGGAGAGTGGTGAGATCAGTGGAGGGAATAACATTGAGAGACAGACAGACAGACAGAGAGAGAGAGAGAGAGAGAGAGAGCAAGCTGAGTGAGAGAGCAGACTAGAGTGAAGAATGTGGCATTAAAAGGGAGGATGAGGAATTGGACAGTTGGGTTAGCGCGAACGACTGATGAGCGATGGAGGAAGTGTATTACTGAGTGGATGCTGCGAGATGGTAAGCGTGCACGAGGGAGACTAGACAAGTGGAGAGACGAGATAAAGAAGTTTGTAGGAGTGACGTGGAAGAGGTTGACGCAGTCGTGTGAGTCATGAAATGCTATGAAAGAGGCCTTTGTTCAACGGTGGACTCGGAATGGCTGATTGATTAACTGTTTCTATTTAGTATTTTCTTTCTTTTTCATCCTCTAGTTTATATTTCTGTGGTTATTCACTAGCGTCAGTTATAAAAAAAAAAAATACCAATAGATTTTCCTTACTAAATCCTGCACTGAATGAAACAGTGTGGCTAAACTGTTCCACCTGAAAACACGAGATATTTTTTAATGTATTGATGACAAGCCAAGGTGTAACATTTACCTAATCGATAGCGTGTTTAGGCCTTCCTTTATTTTATTCGAGATTGTTTATGATGATCCTTTATGGAAAAGTCTTCTTTTACTGTATCTCAATAAGATATTTTAGCGTTAGCCAGGACAATAATAATTTGAATATCTCGAGCATTATAAGTCCTAAAGGGTTACATTTGGTTCTTAGAATGCCACATGAATAAAGACACTCTAGGAGGAAATGGTAGACTCTGTATCGATTAGCCCAAACGTGTTGGATATTCTACAAGATGGCTTCAATTGGGCTGTCATCAAGAAACTTTCCACGCCCAAAAGAAACCCCTTGGCAACAATGAGTTACAATGAAAACTGTCATCCCTTGCTCAGTATCTTCAGCTTTCATCTCTGTAGTCGTTTTACCTCGGCGTGACTGAAGAATAACGATCATCCCTAACTTGGTCTTTCGTTTGAAGTGAGCGGTCTTATCTCCGCCAAGACTTTGGACAACTCCTCAGAGATTCCCCCACACTTCCAATGACGTATTCCTATCAGTTTGACCATAAACTTTCTCCAAAAGCCGCGAGAGTTCCGTAGAGCATGCGAAATCTTTCCACGCTCCGTTTCAGAAACCGAGTTCCCGTTCTTCCGTTTATCTTGACACTTTTCATTTAGATTAATGTGATGAAACCTATCCTGAAATGTTGTATTTCGAAACGGTCAGCTTTATATATATATATATATATTTTTTTTTTTTTTATGAGATCTGACGTAATCCTGGAACACGCAACAAAATAAGCTGACGTTTGGTGCAACAACTCAGCCTGGTGTCAACTTCACATTAGAACTGCTTATGTCTTCATCTAAATCACAGTAAATTTCTTACCCTTATTCACTACTGATTTCTTACCACGAATTACACCTCGTTGTTTTCAGTCCCTGTTTTCCTTGTGTTAATAGTACGATGTTGTGTTAAACCGGCAGAGTAGAATACACGTACTTATAACACTAGAATCCACCCATACACGCACGCACACATATTACACATAGATCGGTCATACGAGCTCTGAGCTCTCATCCGGGAGGTTAATAACTGCCGATCACGAGTCCAACATGTGATCCAAGACCATGGTGAATCACGAGTCTATGGTGATATATATATATATATATATATATATATATATATATATATATATATATATATACAAACATAGCTTCATACCAGTGCACACACACATACACCATATTAACAAGAGTTGCAGCTGAATAACATTCACCTTTTTGCGATGGGACCGTAAGCCAACGCTGCAAGTTATTTTCATTACCAGGTCTAGTTTTTACGATAGCTCGTTCCAACGTCCCGATTATATACAAGTTACTGTTATGATACCCGTACTAAAAAGGGCTTTCATGCCAGCGATTGCGCTGAACGTAAGTAGGATGTTTTCATAATGGTTGTGTAAATGGGAGACCGGTGGATCAATGGAAATAAATTAATACAAAAAGGGTTTAATTTTCATTTAGAACAGAACAATCGCTGAAACGATACCCATCATTATTTGCTGTTATTTGAGGGAGCAGTACTAATGATCAGTCAAATTGATTTTAAAATCGATTGTTGCAAAGTGCACAAGCTAGCATACGTCTGTTTATCGCCGCTTTTCATGTACCAATTTTGCCATCAACAGAATTCATTCACTGCTCTCCTTCCTCTCTCTTTCTCTTTCTCATTCGCTCTGTTTTCTCTTTATTTACCCACTACTCTCTTCTTCATCACGTTACTGTCTCCCTCTCTCTTTACCTCCTACCACTCTCTCTCTCTGCCTCTGTTTGTCTATCTCCCTTTCTTTACCTCTTTAATCACCTCTTTTTCCCTTCTTTACTCTTTAATTTCTCTATCTTATCCGCAATCTCTTTCTTCATTTTTTTTCTCTCTTCTTTCCCTTTTCCTTCCCACCATTTCTCAGTCACTTTCTTAACTCTATTTTATTGTTCTCTCTTCCTCTCTCCTCTCTACTTAACCCAGGCTTCCTCTCATAAGAGTATAACTGTAAACTACACCAAATAATGTATAGCATATCACCACTTAAATCAAGTATTGAGAAAATTTCTGTCATACAGAAAATGGACACGTAAAAACTTTCTGACGATTTCTTAACACATATTGTTATAATGAAATTCAAGACTTCAGTGAAATATATCTACATATATCATTTACATCGTCCTAGGACGGAAATAAAATATTATCCCTTGCAATAAAATATTTGACAGCCCGCCATTTAATTGTACTTGGATAGTATAGTGGTAGCAGTGGTGTTAGTTCATCTTCTATCGCCTAGTTACCTTGTTTTCTTAATTGTAGCTTAGTATAGTAAACACAAACAGGCCCGTTAGGGCCAGTAGGCCTGCTGTTGTTTGTTCTTCCTTTGTGTTCCCTTGTGTTCCTTTATGAGTAAGCACATATGAATTCAAAGCACGAGACCATACATCTTCATTTATTTTTTTCTAAACTTTGTATGTATATCAATCACCTTATTGCAAATCACAATATAGTAAAGCCTAATAGCGAACATAGAATTTGGTGAATCTGTTATGACTCAACATAATAATGTAGCACTTGTCTTCGTTAGATTCAAGCACATACCCACGGGGTAGATAGGAAAGTGGTTATCTATTTATATATTCACCAGGCGGTATGCAAATTAACAGCAATTTACCTTCATACGAGACACTACCCACGAGTATAGGAAGAGTGGACATGTGTGTGATTCACCACGGTCTTTGGATCACGTGTTGGACTCGTGATCGACAGCTATTTCCCTCCCAGAAGACAGCTCAGAGCTTATGTATGACCGATCTATGGGTAATGCTGTGACCTTACACGCACACACACACCCAAATCCCCGCCAACGAGAATTGGAGTAACGACTCGCAGCGCAGCGATACTGAAATTATTTCAGCCCTGGGCAGGATTCGAACCCGGACCGCCATAGTAGCGCCCGGGAACTCTACCACTGCGCACTAGTGTGTGTGTGTGTGTGTGTGCGTGTGTGTGTGTGTGTGTGTGTGTGTGTGTGTGTGTGTGTGTAAGCACAATAAGTATTTTTGTGCGTTTGTTCACGACGTGTGTACAGGCGTATGTGGGAGCTACGCTTCAGTGCACCATGGTTGTTCGTATCATAATTATTCCTGTTTCTTTTATATATAATTTCTATTGATTCAAGTGCTGGTTGGCCAAGAAGTGTTGGGTCCTTCAACAAGAAGCCAGATTCCCCCCAACACGCCGGTGGTTAGGTCCAGGATACACTGAACCCTGAGCTAAACGAGTAAAGTTTATCGCGTACGCCGGGTTAAAAGAAAAGAGGAAATTTGAAAATCAAAGTTGATAAGTAGTTTGATGTCAGTGCCAACACTTTTTCCCCTCCAGAGTTGGACGAAAGAAGAAGCAGAGGGAAGACTGCCAAAACAGAGCAACTTGTGGAAAATTGGATCATCCGGGAGTAACGACTCGCAGCGCAGCGATACTGAAATAATTTCATCCCTGGGCGGGATTCGAACCCGGAACGCCATAGTAGTGGCCGGGAACTCTACCACTGCGCACTACTGTGTGCATGTGTGTGTGTGTGTGTGTGTGTGTGTGTGTGTGTGTGTGTGTGTGTGTGTGTGTGTGTGTGTGTGTGTGTGTGTGTGTGTGTGTGTGTGTGTGTGTGTGTGTGTGTGTGTGTGTGTGTGTGTGTGTGTGTGTGTATGTATGTGCCAAATCCGGGGAAACAGAGCAAGTTGTGGAAAATTGGATCACCCGGGAATACTTCTTCGCAAACATCTAGAAAAAGGTGAAAGCGATGTGTGGAGTATTACGTCATTCGTGAAACGTGGATTCCCGTTCGTGTACATAAAGAAGAGCAACTGAATAGACTGCACACTACCGGACTTGCAATTAGCAACACAATCTCTTATCTCCTGTGTATGAGGTGTGTTATTATGATAACATAAAGACATGTAACGTATCATTAGAATATACTTTCTTTGGTGAAAGAATCTGATTTTTCTTAATGATGGTGTATGAACAATTCATCATTCTTTATATGACGCAAATCTCTGCGAACATAAATCACAACCATACAACTTGACTAAAGATACATCATATGTTAAGAAACTTTACTTTTACAATTATACGTATCATATACATCCGTCAACCTTCAGCGTCTGAGTGTAGACTCGAACTATGATAACGTATAAATCATTCAAGCAAAATGCAGTTGAAGTATACTAGATAATATGAGAGTGGAAACAGTTTTCATTCACTGACGTTTCGTCCTTTACAGGACATTCTCACTTTGTCTTCTAAACTTCTAAATAATACGTCACCAAAAAGACATATTTCATACAGGAAAATATGCAAAAAAAATATGAAA
The DNA here is from genome assembly GCF_046742065.1 of Oratosquilla oratoria. NCBI lineage: Eukaryota > Metazoa > Arthropoda > Malacostraca > Stomatopoda > Squillidae > Oratosquilla > Oratosquilla oratoria. The sequence goes on along the minus strand of NC_134792.1, from coordinate 50,566,807 downwards.
TCATAGATGAGACATTGTTTGCAATACACTTAATCAAGACTTATCATTATAGTCACAATGACATTTGGACGAATATTCTTTGTTCCATTATCAAATTACGATGCCTAAATAGCGATAATTCATAATGATACAATGATCAAGTCATAATGATATGTCGGCCAAACCGTGAAGATATATTACTCAAATCACGAGAGCAAGATTACAGTTAGTAGATAAAAGCGTTACCGGGGATGGAAATTCAGCTTTAATGTCCCGAATGGGCGTCGAGGGGTTAATGAGGTGCGGCGCTGATAGAGCGCAACGAGAAGCCGCGATGAAACCCGAAACTGGCACAAAAGGATTCAAGAATCATACAAGGCAGACGTAGGCACAAGGGCCACCGCGCGGCAGTACAGTGGATAACATGTCTAACTGATGACCAGGTGGTCGTGAGTTCGATTCCCGGGACCCGCCGCGGGCTATGTCGCACTGGCTCCCGACGGCCATAACTTTCAACAACATATATATATATATATATAGTGTGTGTGTGTAACATATATATATATATATTATATATATATATAGTGTGTGTGTGTGTATATATATATAGTGTGTGTGTGTGTGTGTGTGTGTGTGTGTGTGTGTGTGTGTGTGTGTGTGTTGCCTGGCACTATCATAATGAAACTTGTTAGATACACTGATATTGACTTCCCTCGGTATATCTTGTAAGCCATTCAATATGTTTAACAACACAGTTGTCAGCCCAAAAACCATGTACAAATTTCGCATTTAACGTGTTTATTAAGCTTTGTACTTGACAGGAAGACAACATGACACACACCCATTCGTGCCCCTAGAAGACGTGTGTCTATGTATGGGGGAAAACCTGCCGAGTCATACCACGGCCACCAGTATCAGACACGTACGACAGATAAACAAATATGGTCTGTAATTACTGACAACATTGAGGCGTAGCGGCGTTTTACGACCCGGGTGAGGGAGGGGAGTAATGACTCTATGTAATGAGTGCATTTAGCCGAAAAAAATTACACACTCGACAAGGAAAAGGCCGCAGATGGAACTGAGATTACGTGGTCTAAAAAACAACAGCCCGAGAGAGACTTCTTCCTCGGGAACATAAGTCTGGGGATTACAGGGGTGGGGAAACTTACAAAAGAAATATAGACCAGACAATTAGCAGTTTAGACAACTGTCTTAGGTTTTATTTCTGTCATTACTATTGCTATAGTTGCTACTACTGATGTAATTACTATAGTGCTGTTATTAGTTTATGTTTTATTTCTGTCATTACTATTGCTATAGTTGCTACTACTGATGTAATTACTATAGTGCTGTTATTAGTTTATTATGTCTTATTTCTGTCATTACTATTGCTATAGTTGCTACTACTGATGTAATTACTATAGTGCTGTTATTAGTTTATTATGTTTTATTTCTGTCATTGCTATTCCTATGGTTGCTACTACTGATGTAATTACTATAGTGCTGTTATTAGTTTATTATGTTTTATTTCTGTCATTACTATTGCTATAGTTGCTACTACTGATGTAATTACTATAGTGCTGTTATTAGTTTATTATGTTTTATTTCTGTCATTACTATTGCTATAGTTGCTACTACTGATGTAATTACTATAGTGCTGTTATTAGTTTATTATTTTTTATTTCTGTCATTACTATTGCTATAGTTGCTACTACTGATGTAATTACTATAGTGCTGTTATTAGTTTATTATGTCATTGCTAATCTTGAGTTACTATTAATGGACGCATTTTATGGCCTCCTTAGGCGTCTAAAGGAACCCGATATAAAGGGGTTCCAAGCAAATGCAAGAAGAAAATAACTTGTAGTGATGATATAAGAAAAATGGTGAAAAAGAGAAGTAATTTTATTAGAAGTACAAAAATGAGGTTAGGGATGGCAAAAGTAGATAAGAAAAGATAAATAAAGAAGCAAAGAAACTGGAAAGGACAAAGCAAAAGGACCCGATTTTTTTGCTTTTTTGTTTTGTTTTTTATCTCGGTATGACTTTCAAGGAAAATGGTAACGTATTTTGGTATGATGAAAACAAAACGAGGAAAACAAAACAAGAGGTAGAAATGTAGATAACGGAGTAGAAACTAAATCACAAAGCAATCGGGAAGTGTAGTTAACAGCACTGGAAGTAGAATGAGTAGGACACATAAGTATGACTTGGTTTCCAGTATGTCTACATGAAGATATTGTTGGTTCATTATTTATTTTATCTTATTCATTTATTTATTTATTTTCATTCGAAGTCTTCCTCTGGGTCTTCTTCTGGGAGACCTCGAATGAGATGGATGGATGGTGTGGACGCGGAGATGGACAGAAGAGGAATAAATAAAGGAACCTGGATGGAAGCAGCACAGGACCGAAGGGCATGGTGAGGCTTACCGTTGCCGGACCAGCATCTACACGAGGTTCAAGATCCAGCGGGCTGACAGTGAGCGAGTGAGTGACATCTATTTATTTATATTTTTTAGACGTATGTTAAGAATCTTAACCCATTCAACTCCGATGACAAGATGTCTTGTCATTTGGTCAAATAAAACAAAAAATCATAATAAAACAACAAAATGTTTGATGATCAAACAGCACCAGAAAAATATGACGTCATCAGTCCTCCTCGAGGAGGACTGATGACGTCATATTTTTCTGGTGCTGTTTGATCATCAAACATTTTGTTGTTTTATTATGATTTTTTGTTTTATTTGACCAAATGACAAGACATCTTGTCATCGGAGTTGAATGGGTTAAGGAAACAAGGGGCGAGTAGTTTGAAAGTTTTGTTTTGTTGTTTACCGAATTAAGGGACATTTATTGAAAGATTTCAATCATTTCATTAAAATGGACAAATTGTAGACATGGCTAGTGTCAGGCTTCTTTATTCATTTAAGTAAAACTACTGACATTCAGTAAGCAAAATTTGTGACATTCAAAGGTTCATTCAAAGGTTAATTGTACGTTAGTGAAGAGAATACGAGGTTAATCCCCGCTACAATGACGTGTTGATCCAATTACGGTGATCTCATTTAACTCTTGACACAACAATGACAAAGGTTATTGAGGAGAATACTAGGTTAATGCCTGCTACAATGACGCGCTGATGCAGTTAAGGTTATCTCATTAAACTCTGTCACAACAGTGACGCAGGTTTAACCTTTCAATCTGGTTAACATCGGCCGATCTCGTTTAGCCGAGAACAACCTCTTACAGAAAGATGAAAGGCTGTCTCATTTAATATGCGAATGACGCACCACATAAAATTGCTATATTTAGAAAAGAAATAATAATAATAATAATAATAATAATAATAATAATAATATAATACAATAAATGTAGAAGTCACTGATATTTGATTGCTTTAAAGAACATTTTAATGACGAGAAATTAATCTAAGCTGAACAAAACCGCCTGGTAATGAAGAAAACACAATCCTCTCAACGAAACACATTTACCACGGTTAACCATGCTAAGTTAACCGAGTACAGGAATCGAAAACAGGACGAGAGAAAAGTTCTGTGTGAAGGGCATCATTTAGTGACTTACATTCTATCAAGCGATTAGGCAACCCGACCGGACCAAAAGACATATTAGAGGCCATAGGCAGAGGGCACTTCTCTGCTGAAGTGAAAGCGCTTTCCGACGGCGTAGGGGGGGGGGGGGGGAAGAGTAAAAGATCCTTAAGCCCCTGTCACGCCAAACTTACGATCCGTTTCCGTCCACCTTCGACCGAAAATCAAGCGATCGGTCGGCGATACAAAACCTACGCAAGGAATTGAAATGGAAAAAAAAAAAGTTAATGTGGTTCATATGATGAAAATCTATGTACTGGGGACTATTCAGTGTGTTGTAATATATCTATCTATCGATCTATCTATTTATTTATCTTATTACCGACTACCAGCGACTTCCAAAGACTACCTGCAACTGACCGGGGATTATTTGGTCGCCGATGGTCGGAAACAGGTCGTAAGCTTGGTGTGGCTAAGCCCTTAACTAGATGAACGGTTCCTAGTCACCGTGACGACATCAGCTTTACTGTCTGTTTACAATCACGTGAATGGCCAAGATAAAATGACATTGTTCAACTGTCATAGGATGACACAGAAATGGCCTCCGGCTGGTGAAAATACGTTTTCCTTATTTTCCCTATCTTTCCTGCGACAGAGACTGCCTTAGGAAAACAAACATAAAAAAATTAATAACAGTTTTTTTATACTATAATGTTTTTTTTTTCATGCGGTACAGATGATCTAAGAATGATGATAAAGATTCGTTCGAAACTAATGAAAATGGGTTTGCATTGTGCCATTTCCTTTCTCTGCAGTGCAGAAAGCGTAATGCAATTGCAGGCCCAAAACAAGGTTAGTATCATAACGTGCTTTTGCACGTTACACCGGGAGCGTTGTTTGTGAGCGGACGGGCTCCAACGACCTTATCGGTGTCAATTATTTCAATTAGAATTCGTTAACATCATCATCATCATCGTCGTCATCATCACCACCATCATCATCATCATTATCAACATTATAGCAACGCCATCGTCATTATCTTCATCAATGTCATTATCGTTAGTCTCTTTGTCATCATCATCATCATCATCATTGTTAAAATCATAGCAACGCTATCGTCATTATCTTCATCAATGTCATTGTCGTTAGTCGCTTTGTCATCATCATCATCATCATCATTGTCAACGTCATAGCAACGCCATCGTCATTATCTTCATCAATGTCATTATCGTTAGTCTCTTAGTCATCATCATCATCATCATTGTCAATATCATGGCAACGCCATCGTTATTATCTTCATCAATGTCATTATCATTAGTCTGTCATCATTATCATCGTTATTGTTATCATCACCATTATCGTCATCGTTTTCACCATCATCGGTATCGTCATCATCACCATCATCGTTATCATCATTGTCACTATCGTCATTCATCATCATTGTTATCACCATCATTATCTTTATCATCATCATCGTTTTCACCATCACCATAATCATCATCATCGTTATCATCGTCATCACTGTCACCATCGTTTTCCACTTCCTCATCATGGTCATCAATATCATCGTCATCATCATTTCGGAGAACCTGTTTCATTATATTCAGCCGTTTGGTGTCGGACAAAACAGAAGCTGTTGGACATGGCTCAGGCTTTAATCTGGTAACTTCGAGTCCAGGTGTGATTCGTCACTTGAACAAAACCACCTGGCATGATCCAAAAAAGAAAACGTGTACGTGCTGCTCGACTGAAAAGGTTAATTCAGTCTTGGTTAATTATTCATCCTGTGAAACGTAATACCGTAAGATCATAACTCCACCTTCCCGAGAGCAGTGTGTGATATCCGGTGTGGCCAAGGTTATTTGATCCATCCCATAGCATCTCATCGGCGGTGAAGAAGATGTGGCTTGTGTACCTCTCATCTCGTTCCTGGTACCGCCTGGCTATTTCATCATTCTTCTTGTCACTCCCTCGGAGTCTGCGTTAAACCGAAGTTCTCCTCTCTACCCATCTATCACCAAACGCTACTCCTTCGCCGCATTCATCAACGACGTCTATTTCATCCGAGTCCTGTCATACAGGGTGGGGCCCTTACTAATCATTTCTCTTCATCCTGTTGCACAATCCAATCAGCGATCACCCATCGATTCATCTCGACTTCTGAAACGAGTCAGCTGGTAGCAGGCTTTGATTCGAGGATCTGTCGCCGAATAGACAGCGATTTGGGCGATTTAGACAATCGAAATACGACGCCCAAGGATTGCCTTGATTCTAGGGTGAATGTGTCTCACCAGAGAATTGATTTCAGAAGAGTGATTTTGCCAGTGACAATTAATCATTTGTGTCATCAAATTACAAGGCGCGAGCGTGCGCACACACACACACACACACACACACACACAATAGTGTGTGCAAAAACTATACACGAATTTAAGAGCAAACTAGCCACTGCGAGATACGAAGACGGGACCCCACGAGCATAGCCCCCCTTCCCGTAAGATACAACTAGGTAAATACACACACACGCATACATAAACAGTAGTATACAAAAACTACATGCAATCTTTACCCTCACACTGCATTTTAGAATTTTAGTGTTCACTCCTCCTGTCACCGGGCGGGCATTCACCGCAGCAGAAGGGTTAAACGGACCTGAAGCTTAACTTAATAAAACACACATCCTGGTCGTCGCCAGACCATTCTATTCAGCTGAGGGGAACTTCTTCCACCAGGCTAAACACCGTCAGAAGAAATACGAAACATTATACTAAGAGTTACACACTGTGGTCGTAAATGAACAAGATTCACATATTTCTATTTCATTTTGCCCGACAGCTAACTGCTATTAACTCTGGCTATTCAGGCACACAATAAAAATGATGGTTTTGGTAACAGTTAAGAGTGTAATTATTTAAGTTCCCCAGCCAGTCTACTCACCCCTCTATGTTCATTCTTTATTTATGAAATTTTCTAATTCTCTTTACATCTAAACTCCTCCACTTTTTCACATTTCCTCCATAAGTCCTCCCTCCTCCTTCAAATAAAAAAGAAATGTATATTCTAATGTAGTTTTGTTCTCTCCTACTTAACTAATACAACTCATTTCGTTCATTCTCCTTTCGAGTCTCTCAGTTTTCACTATCATCTCGATTTTTCAACTTCAGTTCTTTTGTCTATATATTCCACTAATCCCGTCCGTTTTAATCAATTTCTCTTCACACTTACACTCATAATTCATTCTAATTCATCCCACCATCCATCAGACCTTTACCTAACAACAGAATTATAACCAATTTTCTCGCTATTTCCATCCACTTGTTGGTCTGAATTATTTTCCACTTCTTTTTCTCACTTCTCTGCTATTCAATATGCCACTTCAGGGCACCATGAAAAGGTCTGAAACGTTTAATGTTATCGTCTTTCTTGACTATTTTCTTTTGGTTAACTCCTTGCTCGTTTCTCATCTACAAGTAAACTTACTAATCACTAACCAAGTGACTAAGAAAGAATGAACAAGTTCTCTTCCCATATTTTTTCTAGATTATATCTAGACAGATATACATTTAAATATGTACTGTATTTCTAGATTAGATTTATATCAATTATATATATTCTACATTGTATTTACCACGTCCTCCCTGGTCGTTCCCAGTTTCCTCTCTATCCATTCATAAGCTCTGGAAAGCTCAGTCCAGTCTCGTCCCGCTGTGACGCAGGTAATCCAGCTAATGCTTTATAGATGGGAAACATTTTCACTCTTTAATGATTATTACGAAATTCATTCTTGCTGGTCCTGTCCCGGATGTGCCTCTACACTTCCACCTCGGTACTCGCCTCTTCTTCCTCCTCTCCAGTCGTTAGCGTCACACGTCCACGCTAATGCTTCAGCCATTGATGTACCCATCGGCCACCGGCGTTCCCGTCGACATTCCTATCGTCACGGACTCAGTCACCATCGCCTTTTGTTCCTTTCTACTTTCTCTATTTGTCCTTTTTTTTTTTTTTTGTTCTACGATTTTATTTTATTTTGATATCCGGCCCGTTTCGTCCAGCCTCAGCCACCATCGCCATTTCTCCCTTCTCCTTTCTCTAATTGTTCTTTTATTTCTTTTTGTTCTACGATTTTATGAATTTTATTTTTTCTTTAATATCCAGTCTATTTCGTTGCTGGTCGTACCTTTCTGTTCCATACATGTAGGATTTGTTTCCTTGTAAATATGAATAGGTATTCCTATATTTCAAACCCTTTTGAATTCTATATCGCATGTCGTATATTCTGATATACAGCGTTTTCTTCTCTCAACTGAATCCTTATCCTTTTCAACACCACAGTTTTTGAGGCCCCAAGATGAAGCCATGTTGTGCAAACATTGATTTCACCAACAAACCCGAAAGGTTTCCTGGCAGCTAGTCCAAAGGCCTTCGACGATGGATTTGATGACAAAAGCGACAGCCATCCAGACAACGAAGCAGAGCGCCATCCGTCGTTCCAAAAAGAGACTTGATGACCATTCCAGTTACGAACAAACTCAACGATCGTCCCGAAGACTGAGAAACTAGCTGTCTTTCTAACGACGGGACCGACAACCGTCTGAAGGGAAAACCTGGCAATTGACGGTGAGCACGGATATGTGGTATGTACAGAACGATAGTCTATGATGAAATGAATTTAATAAAAAAAACTGTTTCCACACACGAGACTCCGATTATGTGCTTGTTCTGCATTAAGACTTCTTAAATACTTGTTATCGAGTTCCGTCGCTTTTATATTTGGTCTACATACTATATTTTGGTTCCAGTAGGACAATTTTATCCACCTAAAAGAACTCTCCAGGAGTCAGAGCCAACTTTCTCATCTATCCCTTTGTTGCTTGACATAATCTCTATTTTGCAGAGTCCACTAGGAATAGGAAATACACACGGAGTCCGAGCGCTTTCGTGATATATTCACATCAAGGAACACATCACGAATGCGCTCGGATTCCGTGTGTTTTTCCTCTTCCTAGTGGACTCTGCATATTTGTGATTCACGTGTGCCTTGTGAAAATTGTGCATAATCTCTATTCTTTATCTTTATATATATATATATATATATATATATATATATATATATATATATATATATATATATATTTTTTTTAATCAGCCATAGGGTAATACTCACTTGCCGACTTCATTCCCTATCCCGCCTTCTTGGTTCCTTGTCCTCTTTCTCCCTTCTTGGTATACTTTATCCTCCTTATACGTTTCCTTTCTTCACTGGAGGGTCTTCCAATACCCCTGACACATTTTTCTTAGGAGAGGCAGTAGAAGGACTTAGGACACAGGTTTCCTTACCCTCCGCTGTGTTTCTCATGAGCTTTCTTTGACGATATTACCTTTTCTCTCTCTCCTTCATATTTTATATTTTTCTGACGACTTGCTTACTTTGCATCTCTTCCCCCCTCCCTTTATCACTAATATCTACATACATATACCAAAGGCTCCTTTCCCCCTTATAAAGGAGGGAGCCAAAAAACAAAGGCATAAAAACCATCCCCACCCATTCCAACCCTATTACACTCCACTCCCCTCCACCCTCTTCCCTCCCTCTTATCTTGGCACCTCCTGGATGATGGGTCATCCCTAATGGGTACCTTATATTTTCTTCTAATATTCTCAATTTCTTCTTTCTTTTTCTCCCTTGTCTTCCTTTGCTTTTCCTCCTCTCGCTTTTATT
>NC_134792.1:50550053-50552553 GCF_046742065.1 Oratosquilla oratoria | reverse complement strand
AGGTAACAGTCTTATTCAAGAGCAACCCCTTTAAAGGTGAAGGCACCAATAGATTTCCTTCTGACAAGTATCGAACCTGACAAGTATCAAACATTCACTGGGGTAAGAATCTTATTCTTGTAGTACGAAGCTCCGGCTGGGTTCACCCGGACGACGTAAGACCCTCACAGACACGACACACGGACATATTCTCACAGACATTCCCTTGGTGTAGCCCCCAGTCATCTTCTCTTACCACCCCAGCTAGCGAAATCCGACCCGCCCCCTCCTCTCTTCCTCTCTATTCGCATCTAACATCTTCCTTCGTTTTGTTTCCTATCACCGTTCTTTTCTCTATCGATCTTCGCCCTTTTCCTGTATTGCTTAACAACATTTCCCCTTAGTAACGATCTTCCTGTAGTCCTTTTTACCCGAGTAAAATACTTTAGTAGCTCCGGGTGTCTGATTCTCACTCCACGCGTGAGTGATCCGAGTTTAAGTCTCCGAAGAAGACATAAAAGTGAGCGCTGGCAGTAAAGCTTTATATGTAATCAGTACATACGTTTGTCCCACGTCAGGCTTCTCTGGTGCTTTGTTCTGAAAATAGATAACACACACAAAGCCAACACAGCACATTCCCAAAACATGCACTGTCTGGATGAACGAGATTCTGAACATAGCTTTGGTCCTTGGGTTTCCACTAAGATTCCTTACCGAGGGTTGGGGTGGGGGTTGTGTCCACATCACAGTAAACAGCTAATCTTCACATAATTCGTTCCAACTTTTTGTCCTGGCCAAAGTTCGTACTGATCACACTTCTCTCTTCCGAATGGTGAGTCCAGCCATGACTTAGGAGGTACTGGAGTTTATGGAAAGATGGTGACATTTCTGTCAAGGTTACTGTCAACAATAACTCTTCGATGAATGACAAGGATGCCTTGGAACGAATGAAATCGTCTGACGACGGACAAATATTGCTGGCATTCCCTTGGATTGATGGGGTTATGCCCTATCTAAATAAACTAGATCCATAACAAATGAAACTTATCTTATTCATGTGCTACCAGACTATCTTAACATTTTCTAAGTTATTCCCTACTCTTCCTCGTCCTCCTTATACTCTTTTTCCTCCTCACTCCCTTTTTCCTCTTCCTCTTCCTTCTCTTCTTCCTTCACTTTCCTTTCTTTTTTCCTCTTCCTCTTCCACTTCCTTTTCTTCCTTCTCTTTTTCCTCTTCCTCTTCCACTTCCTTTTCTTCCTTCTCTTTTTCATCTTCCTTCTCTTCTTCCTTCACTTCCCTTCTTTTTTCCACTTCCTTTTCTTCCTATTCTTTTTCCTCTTCCACGTCCTTCTCTTCTTCCTTCACTTCCCTTTCTTTTTTCCTCTTCTTCTTCCACTTCCTTCTCTTTTTCCCTCTTCCACTTCCTTCTCTTCTTCTTTCATTCCCTTCTCTTTTTTCCTCTTTATCTTCCATTTTCTTCTCCCCTTCCTTCCTTCTCCTCTTCTTCGTCTTCTCTTCTCCATCCCGATCTAAACCGACTCACCACCTTCAACCGGGCATTCTGCGCCGCCCCGTTCGCTCGTGGGAGTCCCGCCGCCTCGTGCGGCTTGTGCACGGCCGCGCATTTCAGCCCTGAGGGCAAACTGGGAAGGGAAAGGGGAAGGGGATAAGGAAAGGGAGAGGGGAACAGGGGGAAGGGGAGGAAGCTGAGAAAGGGGAAGGGGGCTGAGAAGGGGAAGGGCGTGTGGTAGCAGAAGGCGGCTGACAAGGAAGTAGCAGAGGGGAAGGGGAGAATGAGTGTACAGGGAGCAGAGAGAGGAGGGAGAAAAGGAGGAAGAAGTAGGGGTAGGAGAGAGAAAATAGGGAAGAGAAGTAGTAGGAGGGTAATAAGAAAGGGAAGAGAATAGAAGGACAAAAAGAAGACAGAGAGTACGAGAGAGGAGGAAGTAAATGAGGAAGAGGTAAAAATGGGGTAGGGGTAAGAAAGAAAAAATAGGGAAACGAAGTAGTAGGAGGGTAATAAGAAAAGGGAAGGGAAAAGAAGAAGGACAAGAAGAAGACAAAGTAGGAGAAAGGTGAATGTGAGAACAGGATAGCAGAGGAAAAGTTGATTCAGGAAGATGGTGGGAACGAGAGAAAAGAGAAATTGGGGAATTGGGAATTGGAAGAGAAGAGGGTAAAGCAAGAGATAGAAAGGAGAGAAGACGTCGGAATTAATCAAAGAGTAAATAAAACATAACAGGAGGTGGAATAAGCGAGTAGGCAAAGGAGAAAAGAGGAATAATATAAATTGAGAAAATGAAGTAGAGAATAAGTAAAAATGAAATGGACGTGGAACGAGAAGAGAATAAAGAAAATAGAGGATCTGTAGAATGAAGGCGAGAGACATGGAACAGAAGACTTTGATATGAATAGGAAGAGGGCGGCAGGTTTGCCTAAGAAGGGACTAAGACAAGGAGAGGGAAAACCGGAAAGTTTGCGAGAAAGGGGAGGGGAAATGAAGGATGCGGAGTTGATGTG
>NC_134792.1:50505053-50545053 GCF_046742065.1 Oratosquilla oratoria | reverse complement strand
TTCCTCAAATGATAAAAATAGCGTTAGCTGAAGAAAACACATCTGTACAGTAAATCAGTAAACATTGTGAACAAAAAATGTTCGACACTCGACGCAAGGGTCTAATAGAAGCGTCCATTCCGAATGCTAGAACGAGTACTTCCAAGAACCACTATTAAAGCGGGCCCTACACGATCAATATTATTGCGCAATATTCCATATTGTACAATATTGTTGACAGTGTAGGGATGGTACTGAGGAATGACAATATATTGAAGACATCAAATATACAAGTCGAACAAATGTGCCTCTTCAATACGTCCCTACGCCGTCAATAAAATTGTGCAATACGGAATATTGCGCAATAGTACTGATCGTGTAGGGCCGGTTTAAGAAAACATTCCATCCAAACAGAGGCGAGAGTTTCCTTCTGACCAAAGACGATTCCATTTGAGAAAAGGGCCGTTTAGGGTCAAAGAGTGTAGTCACTCTGCTCCCATTACAATGATAACATCGTCTTGTTTTTCTACAGATTTCCGTCTTAAACCCATTCTGGAAATGCTAAATGTTTTCTTACTAATTTGAGCTTTTACGATTAAATACTATAAGATCCGAATGACGCGACCCACTTGCTTTCTATCAATACATAATAACCACCTTCATCTATAACAACAAAAACTATACCAAAACGTATATAGACGAAGATGGCCAGTCAAGTCGTGAACTCACACCCTAATCACTCAACTTTCCCTTCTATCTTAAAAAAAAAAAATAATAAGAAGACGCAGACACACGTACACACACACTCACTCACACACACAGACACACGCACACACAAGAAATTCAAATGAATACCAACATTCCTCAGCTGCATTGCGATTGCTCCTTGCACTCAAATGAGATTCAGGATTTTTTTCTTTTGAACCTGAAATGTCTCGTCTGGTGGCTAGAGCGCCAGGAACCAAAGGACCTCCATTCCCACTGAACTCGTGTTGCCACGTCCATTTCAAATATGTTTTACAGAGGTACAGCACGTAAAAAGAAGGGCAAAACTATGTATAAGAATGATAAGGTAGATTTTCAGTGTTCGTTTCATATTTCTTGATAAATTGAAATAAGAACTCTGTCACCGGTAAATGAACAAAAAAAAGGAAGAGAGAGAGAGGGAGAGAAGAGAGAGCAATAGAGAGAGAGAAGACAAAGCAAGGAGAGAGAAGGAAAGCAATAGAGAGAAGAGAAAGCAAAGAGAGAGAGACAGCAAGAGAGAGCGGAGAGAGAGAGGAGAGAGAGAGAGAGAGAGAGAGAGAGAGAGAGAGAGAGAGAGAGAGAGAGAGAGAGAGAGAGAGAGAGAGAGAGGGAGAGAGAACTCTGGTCTCAAATCAGTCTCATTTCATTCTCTTCTTTGCCAATATACTCTTCTCTTCTCTGACCTTCTGTTATGAAGACAAGTCGAGGACTGGAGCAGGCGACACAGCGGTGGCATACATAGGAACGTTTAACAAACATCTACGACCTTCAATGTTTTTATCGTCAATGAATACATAGCAATGCACGCACATGTCAACTCGCACACATAACCGCTTGTACTAACACAAGATAACGACACACACATACCACACACGCATATACAATATGCATGTAAATATACATACATATATATATATATATATATATATATATATATATATATATATATTTTGCAAACATGGGTGTGCAGACACACGCACACACACAGACATACACTCATACGAGCACACATGCACACACATAAGCAATGCACATACATGTGCATGTTCAATTAGAAGACCCACTCAAGCTCAAAGTTAAAAAAAAAAAAAAAAAAAAAAAAGTAAATGACATACGCATGGATGCTCAAAAAAAAAAATATATATACACAGTATATACACACACACACACACACACACATATATATATATATATATATATATATATATATATATATATATACATATATGAGTAACAAGGGCATGAAATGAACCGAAAATAAAATTTAGGCAAATTGATATAAGATAGGATACATTTCCATGATCACTTTGATTTTCTGAGGAATATCAATTATTTTTACTTTAGGCAACCTGTAATGGTAGATATAGTTAATACTGAATAAATAAAGGTTCAACAATTGTCTTCTTTTCAATCATCTTTAAAAAAAACAAGAAATGTAAAGAGGACTCGATGATACGGAAGAATACGGAAAGTTTGAAGTATTAAAAGAAGTTCTGATGATAGAGTGGAGTCTTTGTTGAAGAGACATCAAGGTTAATACAAGAGATCGTCTTATTATTAGCATAATACTCACGATAAGAGTGAACTGTTAGAGCAATGGCAACGCAAGAGAGCTCAAGAAAAGACGGAATTGAAAAGGGAACGAATTCGGTCCCTTGGAGGTCCTCGTGCTTGTCTCAAAGAGAAAGAACGATTTTCCCGAAGTAGCGCTGTCCGATGACAAGAAGAGAAGACAGGCAGAAGAGGAGGGGATGGGCACAGCAATTTCGCTGCGCAAGAGCCTATTCAGGTCAAAAGAAACGGTTCGATAGTAATTGGATGTATACATAGGATGTATACACACATACGTGGATATATATATATATATATATATATATATATATATATATATGATGTATACATATCGTATACATGTGTACACACACATTATATATATATATATATATATATATATATATATATATATTATATATATAAATGTATATATATATATATACTCGTATGGATGCATACACCCACGCGCGCGCGCGCGCGGGGAGAAAGAAAAAGTACTCGATTATACGTGGAAGAGAATAAATTCGGAGGATTTCTTTTCATGGCCAATAAGGATCACTTTTAAATATACTATCGGGTGAAGTGAGTCCACGCAAGTAGCGAAGACATTAAATTGAATATTGATGTCTTCGCATCTTTTCGAAAAGATTCCCTCAACTGAATGATAGGACATGATATTAGGCAGTGACGTTTGGTAGAGTAAAATGTCTCGAGTTATTGTGATAACATATCGGAGAAACAAAAATTGATGTACGTTGAAAGAGAAGGATGGGGGTCAACTTGTTGCGCATGAAAACAAAATTTCTTCAGACAAAGAGATGTTGACAAAGGTGACAAAGGCAGAGAACAAATGACGTCACAAAGGTAAAGGTCAGATGCTGAGGCAGAGGGAATGCATCGTGATTGACTCCTCACTCACACACACACACACACTCACAAAAAAAAAAGGAGGGCCCAACTCTCAGTAAGATTGCTAGGGGTACATACTTTGCATGTAGGGCTGGATACAACTGTAGCTTTGTTTCAGTTCACATAAGTAACTCGAGTCCATGCGTTTATATAAAGGAAACATATTCCACGAGTTCATTAATATCACAAGACTAGAAATGCATAGTGACAATGATTTAATGAAGCGGCCTTGCTGTGGATGTGCTGTGTCTTGCGACACTGCTTCTGACCCAGGGCAGTGGACAAGGTGCAGGGATGACCCGTCATCCAGGAGGTGCTAAGATAAGAGGGAGGGTGGAGGGGTGTGGAGTGTATTTAGGGATGGAATGGGTGGGAATGATTTTATGCCTTTTCCTTTTTGGCTACCTCCCTTGTAAGGGGGAAAAAGCCTTGGTATATGTATGTAAAAGTAATTGGGACTACGAACATACATAAAAGAAAAGCTCCAAGTGTATAAATACTACTGGGTCTTGAGTATGCATTGGTAATATTCATGGTAGTGATTAACACAAAAGATGTTATAAAATTCAAATGAGCATTGTAAAAAAAATAGTAAAAATTTCAAATAAGAGACATCGTGGCGTTGGTGTGTCTTGAACGAAGCGACAAATCACTGAAGGAGAAAAAGGAAATTTAGAGAAAATAAGACACAAATTGAGCAGGAACCGGACCACAAGAGGTCACCAATATGTAATAAACGGGAGTGGATGGAGAACAGGCTGTAGATATAATCACATAGATGGAAATATTCTCATTTTCATACCACTTCCTTGAATCACTTAAGCCTTCCGACACCATATAGTAATTTAGTTCCACCTATTGTCAAATTATTTTATTGAGTGCATGCTGGAGGAGTTAAACATGGTAAAAAAAAAAAAAAAAAAAAAAAAAACATCAACTAGAGTTACAGTCAAAGGCTGTGGGGCACTATGACTTCGAGACACAGAACGACTCACGATTAAACAAAAGTTAAGAAAACGGAGAGAAAACGACGCCAAGAATTTCATAATAGAATACCAGACAGTGGACGCAGGTAAAATAGGAAGAAAAGAGTAATCAAGTATACATTTGCAACATTAAACATATATATATTCTCTCCTTTCATTCTTTCTTCCTCTATCAGTTTATGTCTCCATTTGTTTATCTATCTATCTACCTATCTACACCTTTATGTATTTATCAATACATCTATTTAGCTTTCTCTTTCACTGTATGTATCTGTCTGCCCCTATTCAACAAATCATTCAGGTTGTTCTTGGAATTGCTCCCACCACTTCGCACGTGTATGTGTGTGTGTGTGTGTGTGTGTGTGTGTGTGTGTGTGTGTGTGTGTGTGTGTGTGTGTGTGTGTGTGTGTGTGTGTGTGTGTGTGTGTGCACGAATTGCCTTTGGTATTGCCACGTTATCCATTGGGTTTGCTTGAGGTTCCGTTCCTCGGGTCATCACTCAATCGTGCCTCACACTCTGGCTTCCTCGGTTGTTTTAGTTGGGTCTCCTGTTGATGTATTTTCAGTACCATAACGTGTGCGTGATTCACCATGGTCTCGGATCACGTGTTGGACTCGTGATCGACAGCTACTTCCCTCCCGGAAGAGAGCTCAGAGCTCTTATATGACTGATCTATGGGTAGTGCTGTGACTTTACACGCACACACACACACACACACCCAACTCCCCGCCCACGAGAGCTGGAGTAACGACTCGCAACGCAGCGATACTAAAATTACTTCAGCCCTGGCCGGGATTCGAACTCGGACCGCTGTGGCAGCGGTTATGAACGCTATCAGTGCACCATCGAGTCGTGTGTGTGTGTGTGTGTGTGTGTGTGTGTGTGTGTGTGTGTGTGTGTGTGTGTTTGTGTGTGTAAGCGTGCCTGTGTGTTGTGTGTGCTTGCGTTTGCAGGTTTTAAAACAGTAAGACCACAAGGTTTTAAATACTTTAATTTCCAACCACAACTGTTCCTTATTTTCATTTTTCGTGTTAGCGTAATGTTCATTACCTCTACAATTCCTTCAGGTGCATCATTATCAACTCGCATTTCTCCACTCCAGTACAATCTACTCCCCGCATCAATACTCTTTGAACGATTTTACAACGAAATTGCTCTTTGGTATACAGGATACGATCCTATATCTCGATCGTCCGTATTCTCCATTGACAAAGTTTCGAAAACCCTATACATCGACATGTGATCGTAACGTATGTATACTACGTTTTGTATAAAACTCCCATCCGAACATGTACTTCCCTGTACTCACTCCAAACCCTTACTATTCTTATCCACCGTACTCCCTTTTGCTCCCACTCCCAGAGTTCTCTCCGTTCCCCTCAATTTCTCCCTTTCCTCCCATTCATCCCTCACTTTTATTGTCACAGCATGTGACGTCATTAGCACCAGAGGACGTTTATCCGACCCCTTCCTTCTTTCCACAGCATTTAGATATTAAACGCCTCCTCCGCATTGATCTCCCATTATTCGTCACCCTCGTGCCACGTCCCGGCTCGATCCGGCGACGTCTTTAGACGGCGGCGCCAGACGACCTCATCCTTCATCCTTTACAGAAAGCATTCTTGTTTATTGACTCGACAGCGCTCCTCACGACAAGCACGGGGGAACCCTGGCCACGTCTTCGCTTTAACCCCCCTTTTTACGGGCCTTTATGGCCAATGATCGCTCCCTTTCTTGCCCTCCGATCCCGCTCTCTGGTGTCATGATTGATGGCGCGGTCTTGGGTGCAGAGACGGTAAAGGGAGGAGCAAAGAAGGGAGAGAGAGAAGAGGGACGGAGGACAAAGGATAGGGGGATAAAAGGCAGGGAGTGTGGTAGGAAAGGAGGAAGGAAGGAGGGGTCGAAATAACGAGAAAAAGGAATTAGGAGTTTTATTTTAAATCCTGCGAGTTTACTTGGGACAATAACATTTAGAACACAGTAACGAGACTCGTTGTGGCTGAAGACGAACAATTTTGTGGTGCTTAAAGAAAGGATTCTATTTTTAAATTCCGTACCTGGTGACATTTACCCTTTCATTTTAGCTTTAAAGAAAAAGTGTCACACAGTTCAAATAAATATTCTGATTAAAGGGGTCGGGCCTATTTTAATCAACTCCTTTAGTGTCGAATGGCATTTATCCTTTTTTATTTCCATTGCAACCAAGTTATCTTGTTCAGCTGTGTGACGTTCCTTCAGTCAAATAGTGGAAAGTGTCTCCGAGGTGAAATTCAGTCTGAGGAGTTTCGAACAATACTTACTTGAGGCTGAATAATCTAAAGCCCCAGTCACACTATCACAATTCTCGTCAAATGTTCGAAAAGCTGTAAGACGACTTCGACTGCATTGTTCACTAAGGACAATTCGTCAATGTGTCTAATACTCGTATAGGTTTAACTTCTTATTTCGTCATTCAGCTTCTCAACATATGACACAAAGGTGATTTGACATTTGAAAATTCGAAAAATAAAAGATCGTAAACGAAGTCGTTTGTACCCAAACGAACTCGCTTGAGTCGTGATGGCGTGACCGGGGCTTCCTAACGTAACCGAAATTTACTTCCGTACTTGAAGTGAACAAAATTACCTACCCTAAGACGGAACCATACCCATAAATCGCACCACAACTGATTACAGTTGCCAAGACTAAATCCAATCAAATGCATAAAACGAACCGTGCATCTACAGGAAGCGGAGGAGATTCTGACCATATCGCGCTATTTTATTGGGCGACGAATTTTGAACAGCAGGAATTGGGCAATAGGAGAAAATCTATTGAGTGGAAGTGACGGTTGACTTTCAAAGGACGAGACAGAATAAAATTATGGGATGAAATTCGAGTAAAAATGAAAAATCAAAGACCCGCGATGACAGGACCGCTCGAGTTGGACTGATTGACTGACAGAGGGACAGATTGCCGGCGAGCGAAAGGAAGAAAAGGGGAAAAAAATAAAATAAAATAAGAGAACCAGAAGCAGACAGAATGGGAGAATTAAAGAAAGGAGGCAAGAGAAAAAGGGTGAGGTAGAGGGGTAAGGCAAGAGAGAGAGAGAGAGAGAGAGAGAGAGAGAGAGAGAGAGAGAGAGAGAGAGGAGAGGGGAAAGACAACAGAGTCGGGGATGAATCGAGGGGAAAAAACAAAAGGTGGGGGACAATGGCGAATAAGGGTGGTACTTTATGGTGATTGTGATGGTGGTGGTGGTGACGATGGTAGTGGTGGTGGCGATGATGGTGGTGGTGGCGATGATGGTGGTGGTGGCGGTGGTGCTGCTGATGGTAATAGTGATGGTAATGGTGATGATGATGGTTATGGTGGTGGTGGCGATGATGGTGGTGGTGGCGATGATGGTGGTGGTGGCGGTGGTGCTGCTGATGGTAATAGTGATGGTAATGGTGATGATGATGGTTATGGTGGTGGTGGCGATGATGGTGGTGGTGGCGATGATGGTGGTGGTGGCGGTGGCGATGATTATGGTGTGGTGGTGCTACTGATGGTAATAGTAACGGTAATGATGATAATGATGGTTATGGTGATGGTGGCGATGATGATGATGATGATGACGATGGTGACGATGATAATGATGATGATGATGGCGGTGGTAATAGTGGTGGTAATGGTGATGATGATGGTTATGGTGATGGTCACAGTGATGGATGGTGCTGGTGATGACGTGGTGCTTCTTGTGCTATGGACAACAACACCGACAAATACACTGGCAAGGTTTGTTGGGTACTTGCACGGGAGTCACTTTAACCATTGGTGTTTCTGGTGTGAGTGGTGATGTTACTAACCACTCGCACCAGCGATGCTAACGGCCGCGTTGGTGGTGATAGAGACGAAGTGGAAAGCTGGTGGTAGGGGGGGGGAGAGCACCCCCCTTTTCCATCACCATTTTCCCGAGTCTTCCCTAATTCTTCACCATTTAGACTTGTGTCTGCATCCGTTCTCCCCCTCACCCTTCACGCTTACTTGAATATTGACTCAAAGTTACCTTTACCGTGTGAATATTTTAGGGAACCCATCTTCCTCCGCAAGCCTGCCAGCAACGTCTGACCCATTCCTCCTCCTCCTTCTCCTCTCCCCTCTTTTGGTACCCTCTCTCTCCCCTCTTTTTCCATTCCCGCCTCTCCATCAGTACCATACGAACCTTGTCTTCTATTTCCATATTAGCTTCCCTCTCTACTACTATATTCCATCTCTTGCTCTCTTTCTCCTTCCCCGCTTTCCTCTTCCCTCACTACCTGTCTCCATCTTTCTCCTCTCTTTCTCTCTATCCACCTCTTTCTCTCGCTCTTTTTCCCTTAACCCTCTCTCTCTATCCACCTCTTTCTCTCGCTCTTTTCCCCTTAACGCTCTCTCTCTATCCACCTTTCTCTTTCTCCCTCCCTCTCTCTCTCTCGCTCTTTCTCCCTTAACCTCTACTTATCACTCTTTATACCCTATCTTTTTTTGTCGATGAGGGTCTCATATTGTTCAATATTGACTATCTCCCTGTTGTATGCTTGTATCAAATATCTTCGATAATTCCATATAAAATTTTGAAATAAAAGTGCATCAACTCTGTTATCCAAACAAGTTATTTTTAAAACTACCATTCTCGTAATGGGAATAAGCAAGTTTTTGACCTTTAGTTTCACATCTATGGCGACATCCATATATATGAATAGAGAAAATTGACATCGGCATGACCACTGGCTCTGTGTTGAGTTCGGGTCTATGTAAAATTGACATCACCATCCTTAGGCGCCTTTTCCCTCCTATCTTGAAGATCGTAGATCTATTTCATAAGTCCCCGTGGCGTCACTTACGTCACGAAGCAATTAGAGAACATTTTGATTCATCCCAGCATTAACGAGTAATTTCTTTTGAAGTTCTTCCTGTTCTAAAGCGAATTCATTGTATCGCCTCAAAGCCAACCCCCACCCCTGTTGTGAAGGGTTTAATTGATCTCGTAATAACCCCGTAACAACACAAGAATACTATCAATCGAATATATTTGCTAGGCGTTAGCTAGGATAGAATCTGGGAGGATTAGGAATAAAGGGGCCCTAATTGTCTCTTTCGAACAATAGCGTTCCCAGTCTTGTCCTTTTGAAGAATAATGGTTACATGCAAGGTTAGGTCAGGCTAGGTTAAGTAGACCTTTTCAACAATAGGTGTCCAAGTTTTTCCTTTTTGAAGAAGAATGGTCCAATGTAAGGTTAGGTTAGGTTAAGTAAACCTTCTGAACAATGGAGGTCTCAATTTTTTGACCTTATGATGAGTAGGGGGACCCCAAATCAAACGGGTACCCCATTCTTCAAAAGCTCCAGAGTCCTTTTGGGTGTCATCATGCCGACGTGGTTAAATCTTTATTACTTAGAAACACGTCTACAGATTTTATTTTGGAAAATAATAATAATAATAATAATAATAACAATAATAATAATAATAATAATAATAATAATAAAAAATATTTTTATTTGGCATGGGTAAATCTTAAGGTGTGAATGAGGTATTCTATGAGCAAATATGCATTACTGTAAGACTATTAGAAATAACTCATTAAGTACAGATTTTCCCCTAAGCTTTGTTAAACCATTAACACACGACGATGGTCAGGTTAAGATATTAGGACATCACAGGGAAGCAATCACCAGGTCGATCTGTGTGAATGACCAGGCGCGTCAGGTCGCGACCACGTGGTCAATACAACGGGCGCCGCATGTGGTTTGTACAGTCTAATCACTCTGAGATCAGGCGGTTCTATTCGACTGAGGAGAGACCTCGGGACAAAGGAAGGAATCTCGATCGACTGAGGCCCTTACTCGTCTCGAGTTCATCTCTCACTTAAATGAAAAATTCTGATTTTGATCAAAACAAAAATCTACGAGGTAAAGCGCGATGTAGAAAAGGTTAGTTTCTTTTGCTTTACTCCCTCCGTTTTCTTTCCTTTTGCATGTATGGACGCGTGCAAATACGGACTCTAAGAATTATATTTTGACTGGAAACTGAATAAGATATTTGAATCCCTCACAGTTTTGTATTTCAATGCCCGTCGCCTTATAAGCAAATTCTAAGAAATCCAATTACATATAAAAAGGGGAAAACTCAACGCTGCAAGCACAGGATTCACGGAAAACTTTTTCAATTCATATTTAAGGCTCAAGGATTTTAACTTTTCAAGACCATTGCTATAAATATAAAGGTAGTGGGACGCCGTTTAAGAAAATGAAATACGAAAAGAAAAGAAACGATATAAGATAGTATAGATCGAGTTAATTCAAACAACCAGAAAGATGTGAACGAGATGCAGCATATCAAAGCCAAATCTTTATCTCAGTTGGACGATAATAACCTGTTGATTTAGGAGTTATTATTTTTAATCCAATATATTGATAGCTGAATCCTTCCTGTGCATCAGACACGAATTGGACAAAATAAAATCAATAAAGGGGTCCCCAATAGATGATTGAAATACTGTTAACATCCAGAAAGAGTCCAAATGTTCAATAGACTGTGATGTTGATACAATTTCTTTGTGATCATTTCTGAATGTGACGTGTGAAAAAGACATTACGTGCGGATGCATCTTTGACCCATTGATATATAACTGATCAAAAGGTTGGGATAAACAATGATCGCAGGTGTTTGCGTGGCTTCATCTGTTGACGAACAGAGGAAACTCTTTCTTTTCAAGGATCAGGAGGTACACACACACACACACACACACACACCTCGTGGCGCTGTGATTAGAGTTCTCGCCTGCCACTACGGCGGTCCGGGTTCAACTCCCACCCGGGGCTGAAATAATTTCAGTATCGCTTGTCCTGAGGGGTGTTACTCTAACTTTCGTGGGCGGGGAGTTGGGTATGTGTATGCGTGTAAGGTCACAGTATTACCCATAGATCGGTTATACGAGCTCTGAGCTCTCAACCGGGAGGTTAATAACTGTCGATCACGAGTCCAAACACATGATCTAAGACCATGGTGAATCACACACACACACACACATTATATATATATATATATATATATATATATATATATATATATGTGTGTGTGTGTGTGTGCGTGTGTGTGTGTGTATGCGTGCGTGCGTGCGTGTGTTGACGCATATAAGCATTAACACTAATTTAATTTTCGAGGCATTTCTCATCACAGAACACGATTCTGTCTTCATATTATTGAATATCCAGTTACGACCAAGTATTTTCAAAGTCATCTTTGCTAAGGAGCTAATTGTATAGCATTTGCTTTCTCCTTTGTAACCCTTTGATGGTACAGAGGGCTGAGTTCTCTTAATAACCACGTTAAACTGAATTAGTTTTCCGTCCATATGAAATACGCGTTTTCGAACCGAGATCATACGTAACTACTCTGCCGGAACCCCTTTATTCATTTATTTATTTATTCATATATATCTTATTCCGTGTATATGTCAACCACTTCGCTTATAATCTAGCTTGTATCGATCTCTATGATCTAAATTCATAATAAGAACACATTTACGTCCGTTGAAATTCCGCTTCGTTTTCTTTCTCCGTTTCTCTTTAATTATTCAGTCTCTGTTTCAAGTTCTATATGTCATGCGTGCAAACATCAACATCAAATAGTATCTAGGCAGACATGTACCTTCGTTAAAATTTAAAACATTCTAAGTCATTTTAATGACGTAATACTTTCCTATAGTTAAAATGTGAAATATTCTATACCATTTCAATGATTATTATCTGCTGTGTGAGAATCATTTTCCAATCTATAGCGTATTCCTACAAAAAAAAAAAAAAGCATTAAAAATGACAAGCAATAACGGAAGGCGATTTCATAGTTGAATATCTTAATACCAATTACAGATCCATGTCTTTCTATTTATCATTTATCATTTCAGAGTCAAATCCGGTCCTTTATTCATTTCCAGTAAGTTAGCAGATTCTCTCCTCTCCTCTCTTTCTCTTTTGTAGATACATTTATCCCCATTCCGCTTACGTCCACATTTTTTCCGCATTTAAATGTATTCACTTCCTTTCAGTCCTCCAGCCTTTGATTATTTCTCCTACCTTTCTCAGTTAAATTAGTCTCTTTCTATTTTCTCCCTTTTCATTTACTCCTGCTAAGCTTCTCATATTCTCTGTTTTCCCGTCCCCTCTCCTTTCGAGTCCGGATATCTCCTTCCTTCTCTTCCTCCTTCACTTTCAATTATTGCACTCTCCTTCTTTCTCCGGCCACTAATTGCTGAGACCCTTCCAGAAGCCATTGACGTGAACCCAAAGCTTTAGTATGTATATATACGTTCCAATTTACCCACCGTAGTTCCTTCTTCGATGCCCTCGACACTCCAACAAAAGGAGGAACGCGTGCTCACGTTTTATTTTATCTTTTTTTCATTTGTGTATATTTCCCATACGCCTTTTTCCGGGCTATCAAAGCACCCAGGGCACAGGTGATTATTTCAGCTTCAACCTTACAACTCTATGCCAGTATCAATTCTCGAACATCTCCCACGTTATTTTTGACCTCAAATCCCTCACTACACATCAGGGTCTCTCAATTTTCCGACGAAACATCTCATCCTCCATTTGCTGTCCTCTCCTTTTGCTTCTTTATCTCCAATGTTTCTGGTTATGCCTGTCTCCTGTTTCATTCTTTTGACTCGTATGTGTTTTGGCTACCCCCCGTATAGGGGGAAAAAGCCTTTGGTATATGTATGTTATGTATTATAGAAACCTCATCCAAAATTCATTATTAAATTATGCGGGTCACTTAGACTTATTTTGTACTTACCGATCATGGTTGTGATTCAACTTTTCATTTTGTCTTGTATGTTTTCACATGATCAACGAATTGATAAAATACTAACTCAGTCCTCTCGCCCTGAGTCTTTCTCTCCTTCGAGTGTATATATATATTTTTAATTTCATCAACCTCATACATTTGTCTACCCTCTTTTAGTCCTTTTCTCCTCCTCCTCCTCCTCGTCCCCTCTTCTCCTCCTCCTCTCTGCTCATTCTCCTCCTCCATATCGTCTTCTCTCTCTTCCTGCTGCTTCTCCTATACATTCTCTTCCTTCTCTTCTTCTCTTTTCCCATGCCTACTCTCCCCCTCTGGTTCTCTTCCCCCCGCCTCTTTCCTTATTCTCTCCTTTGTTTTTTCTCTCGTGTCTTTATCATGTAACAAAAATTCTTACAATTGTTCATCTCCCCTGTCGTTCTGTCCATTCCATTCGCGTGATTGTACTTCTTTTGGTTCCATCCTTTGTATTTTGGCCATTTCTTTTCCTTTCAACCAGTTTACTATGTTAGTTTACATATTTTGTTATGACTAACGACAGATAATCTTATCTGGTTTAGGCCAGAACCTATCTTTGGTAGGATGATGCACTTTATGATTTTTGCTGTGGATAACGTTAGCAAGAGGATTTTAATATTCAGCATAGTGGTTAATTTTCATTAACTTCCGATCATTCCCCCTCGGTTTATCTTCCTTTTACCTTCTTTTTATCCCTTTTCAATTACTTCTAATGTTTACTCTGTATTCCTACTTCGTCTCTCTTTCAATTTTCCTTTCCTTCATCTCCTCCTCCTCTCCCTTTCTTTTATTTCTGAACTTTCTACTTCTCTTTTACCTTTACATTTTTCTTCTTACCTCCCTCACTCCCACTGCCTTCTTTTTTTTTGTACTTTCATCTCGCTTTCCTTCTTTTGCTCTTTCTTCAATTCGTTTTATCCAACCTTATATTTTACAATTTCTTTCTTTCCTTTTTCCATCCTCATTCCTTTCACTCTCCCCTAACTCTGATTTCCAGGGCCCTTCATCCATCCACCCCTCTTCCACTTTCTTATTCATTCTCTTTCCACGTTCTCATCACTGTGTGCTTATATTCCTCCCTCTCTCTAAATGTGTGTGTGTGTGTGTGTGTGTGTGTGTGTGTGTGTGTGTACGTATTTCCATGTGTGTGTATACGTATTCCCATGTGTGTGTGTGTGTATGTGTGTGTGTACGTATTTCCATGTGTGTGTGTATGTGTACGTATTTCCATGTGTGTGTGTGTGTGTGTGTGTGTTTCCGTGTGCGTCTGTGTGCATGTGATCAAATAAGACATCTAGAAGACAGTACTGAAATTACACACTGACACGTAATCAATGTTATTGAGTTTGTGGAGAGGAGAGGGTGCGAAAGAACAGTGATCCAGTATTAAATCTATCAACAAGAAAGATTAAAATAAACCAAAGCGCTCAGAGATTAATCTTAAGACAATGAGCAACTTCAAATATAATTTATGGATTTATCATGTCCCCCTTTATTATTTCTCCGAAGAAATAATATAAGAGCATATGAATGAAAAAAGGCTGTAAGAGACCATAAGGCCTACACGAGGCAGTTCCAGGTCCATCACCACCTGTCATCCCCATACATAAATTTGTCTAACCTTTTTTTAAAACAATCTATAGTTTCAGCGCTCACTACTACATGGTTGCTAAATCTATTCCATTTGTTAACAACTGTATTGGTAAAAGAGTTCTTGCCTATTTCCGTCTTAAATCTAAATTTATACAATTTAAATTCATTACTACAAGTCCTGTTCTGTTGTCTGCATCACTTTTGTTTAACCCCTTGACCCATTTGAATACCTCTACCAAGTCGTTTATATACATATTAAGCAATAAGGGACCCAAAACCGATCCCTGGGGACCTCCACTAGTAACACTTCCAAATCTGGATTTAACACAGTTTTTGGTGATTTGCCGTTTTCTATCAATTATAATCCGTGTTCTAATCCATTCAGACGCTTCTGATCCTATGCCATGGGATTTGACTTTATTTACTAGTCTCTGGTGGGGCACCCTGTCGAACACTTTGCTAAAATCTAGGTAAATAACATCGTAATTATCATTGTTATCGGCCTCCTTGTAGACATTAGTGCAAGATGACAAAATATTAGTTACACATGACCTACCCTTGGTGAACCTATGCTATGAATCACGAATCAAATTATGTCTCTCAAAATAAGCTCTAATTCTATTACCTAATCTTGATTCCAGCATTTTACCTATAATCGACGTCAAACTGATTGGCATAGAGTTGTGTATAGAATATTGATCACCCTTTTCGAAAACAGGAACAACGTTTGCCTACCCCCAAGGAACAGGCACGAGTCAAGTGTCTACCGACTTACTAAATACTTCCGTTCACTGGTCACAGATCATACCTGACCTTATCATAAATATTTCATATCATAGCGTCATGTTTAAGAAATTTTTAATCTTATTGGGGTTTTCCGTCAATGTAAAACTAAAGAAGGAAAAGGAAATCTAAAGAAGAAAAAATAATTATATTTCATTAAAATTGAATTACCCGAGATTAGAAAAAAATAATGAAGGCGTCACTCAATTATTACTATGCAATCTAACGATCGATAGTTCAATTTTAACATGGTTAACGCGGTGTGCAGCCATCTTTCATGAAGATGTGTGACATTTCTATAGAGGGGAGTGGGGTGTGATAGGGATGGAATGGGTAGGAGTGGTTTTTATGCATTTGTTTTTTGGCTACCTTCCTTACAAGGGGGACAAAAGCCTTTAGTATATGTAGGTATGTAAAAAAAAATTCTCGATACTCACAATTTGGAAAATAGGTTGTGATCTATTGAGGAGATGTCCTTTACTACACAAAGCTCCCTGGCAATTCAGACCAATACTCCCAAGATGAACGGCGAATTATGTGGAATTTATATTAGAAAAAAAAAAAAAAAAAAAAAAAGTATATTTTTAACTAGAAACAAAATATTACATTAGAAAGAAAATATATGATTATGGGTATATTCTTACGACCTAGATTATAATTTTCTATGTATATGGTTCGCAAAGGTCGTGCGTGGCGATGTCATTTCTTACAATGTTTCATGAAACCATTTATTCTCATTTCCACAGTGTTCGCATTTTGGGAAAACACACATATCATTTTCCGTGTTTATTAAACCAAGGCTTAATAAAACTTCCAGACGCGGACGTAAACGGGTACACATGTATACACATAACCACAAACACACACAAAGACACACGCATGCACACACATGCGCGCGCGCGGAGAATATAGCAACCACACAACCACGTATGCATAAAACCACACACACGTACATAAACAAAAACTATGACAACCGCACATATACACAACCATACACGCACAGGCACACACACATATGCGCGCGCGCGCACACACACAAGTGTGTGTGTGTGTGTGTGTGTGTGTGTGTGTGTGTGGTTGAGTTGCTAGCAACTAAATTGGAGCTCCCACTGGTTTTCCGTCAGTGAGGTGGGTGTGTTCCACTTCCATATGGACTAAAAAGGAATGTATTGAAAGAGCACAATAACTCCTTACGAGTCAGCGGCCATCCAACCCCATTATGTGGCAATCCTGTAGGGCCTAGAGACGTGAGTCTTGGAGGATGACTGATGTCTTAGTGCTATGGGTGTTGTAAGTGTTTAACTGGGGCTACCAACGTAGCAACACGATATATTATTCAGGGCAGACAGGCCAGTATCACCTTATTCAAAGAGACATATCAGTTGGGTGGCTTGGCTAGATCTTTTTAGTGAGAAATGTCATCAGCCAAATAGCTACCGCCTGGGCCGACGCCACAAATTCGCGACTGTTTCCTTCAAGTGCCAAGGTAGTAGGTGCGTATACTGCTGTTTGATAGCCCGATGCCATTCTACATGACCCGAAAATAATGGGTCAAGTCAATCCTATATGGAATCCCTAAGGGGACCGGCAGGATTGCAACAAATACCATAGTATTGCACTGTTCAGTAAGACACCTACTAAAGCTTCGAAGGCCTTAGCAATCTTGGCTCATGCAAGGTAATTCACCAATTAATCAGATCCCGGCGCTTCGTCTTCTTGCGAAACGACGACGATGCTCTGTTTCTTATGGTGCCGTTGGAGGTCCTTGTTACAGCCCTCGGTTAACGGCACAAGAAGGTGAATCCACTGGTGCCTCACGGATCTTTGATCAGGACCAAGGTTGGATCATGCGGGGGGGTTTACTAAATGACAAAAAATAATCTATGTCGCGAGGAGATTATAATCTATCCATATATGTGGCGAAGAGAATGAATTATTGTAAAACTTAACATACTTTTTTGATGTGGTTCATAACAATGGCGGGTCATATGAGGATGTCCTTCAGAAGACAGGTATTGCCCGTGGTATCAGATTCATTCAACCAAAGTATATGGCATTGTTGATATGCAGCAGGACAAATGTCCGACTCTTCAAGTCACCTATGCACCTTGTCTAACTGTGCGGCTCTGAGGCATGAGCATAGAATGTTGACTTCAAGAAATGTCTCGACTTTTTTGGTACAAGAACCTTGACTATGTATCAAAGCAAATGAGGCTCAACGAGATTCAGTCAAGGCATTTTGCCTGCATAACTTGTGAACGCCATCTCAGGCTATGGTCATGTGACATATTTCCTTATGTTGATCCCATTTACATATTTGTCTCCGCAAGTGACGACCATCGTTCGAAGGGCACGCCGACAGAATTTATGGCTGGGGGTAGTTAATCAAATCTATCTAGAGTTGTTTGGATTGGTAAGACTGGCTGCCCGGGAAATTACTCGGAGAAAATGTGGGGGATTAGTGAGACCGTACGAGTGAAGCGAGGCACACCCTAACGTATGCTCCCAATTAAGGAATAATGATGATAATGATAACAATGATAATGAATGCACGTAAACAGACAGACAGTCAGAAAAATATAACGAAATATTTTCTTACATCTGCTTACTAAACATCATTACAGAACAAATGTTCTACAATAAAGCGCGCAAAAACGCGTTGAACTTCATTACTAAAACGCAAAAATACATACCTTGGAATGCATATCATTAGTCCTGTTTATGTTGTGGACTACGAGGCAGGCAGAAGGCGTGGCAAGCTTGTGATAAAGCAGATAATTATGCAGATAATGCGCCTGGTCTCTTAAACGAGTAGTGAATCTTCATCAACGTGGGCAAGAAAAAAGAAAAGAAGAAAAGTCAAATTTTTCTCTCTGGCGTCTTTGTCCCAGCTTTTCATTCGCTTTCTCTTCCCATTTTCTATTTTTTTTTTCCTATCTCGGTTTTCTATTTTTAGTTTCTTAACCTGCCTCTGCCATCATCCTCAAGTGAATACAAAGAACTATCTTAGCGCACGTGTCTCGTAGGTAATTTCCCGCCCACCCAATTGACAAGTTTAGGACTGTTTGTGATATATTCCCATTCGCAGAGGTAGAAAAATGCAATTAGGTAAAAATTATGCAGAATTTCTCTTTGGCTCCAGATGAGGAATGATGGGCTAATTGCCATTTCGACTCTGAAAACACCCACCAAAAATATCAGTTTAATAAAAAGCATAATGCTATTCATGTGAAACTGAGTGTGTCATTACAGTGACAATACCAAAGTTCATTTATAATACGAAATGACGTCACGTAATTGGATCTAATAATTTTGAATTGATTATACTATAATGACATTGATTTTTCATGCGTTTTTTATTACATATTATATATATATATATATATATATATATATATATATATATATATAATATATATATATATTATATATATACATACATATGCATGCATTACAAATTTCGTTTTAGGTAACAGTAAGAGTTCAACTGGATCTCAGATGACATAGACTAAGGCACGTTAGGCTCATTACGATTATTAGCCTCCCACCACCTGATGCAATGGCGTGTGACGCGCATCCTACTACCTGGCATCCTACTTGGGTAAGCGCGTTGGTTGTTAGCTCGGTTAAAATGGTCAGCCTCGTAGTTTGCGGCTCGAGGAAAAAGATCCCCATTCAAGAACAAAGAATTGGTGCTCTAGACAATCGTTTGACAATCATCGTTGAGCCATGAACGATCATCGTTGAGCGACAATCGCACCGAATGAAACGTACCTTTATGTGGACTTTATGACTATCAGGAGACAATGTTATTCATGTGAGAGAAATTTAATTTCTTGTATTTTTGTTACATTGAACGAGGTAATCGTTCTCACATCATTGATTAATTATGAGCCAAACACGAACTATCAATCTTTGGCCTTTTCAGACTATATGACCTGCGTTCACGCACAAACTCGTTTACTTCTTTTCCATACGAAACGCTTCCCATACGCCGTCTATCTTATCAACCTTTTCGGCAAAGTCTCGTATTTTAGAAATTGTGTTCTGGGTAACGCCACGCGCTTTCATATACTTAAAGGAATTTCACCCGAGAAAAATAGTTTGACGATCTCGTAAAAAATACTTTTTTTTTTTTTTGCAGATTATTGTTATCTGTATCTATATATCGAGAGCTTTTTCCCCCTTTCAAGAGAGGTAGCCAAGTCAGAAGTACGTATCCATTCCCACCCCCTCCCTCCACCCCCTCCCATCTCAGCTCCTCATGGATGACGGGTCACACCTGCATCCGCCAACTGCCCTGGCTCATACGCGATGCAGGAAGACACAGTACATCCACAGCAAGGCCGCTTCACACCGCGACTCCCCCCACCTCTCCATCCCCTCATGCAGATGGCATATTATTCTGGCCATAACCTAATGATTTCATTCAATTTAAAGCTTTGCAATAGTTTATCCCAGGCAGCTGATCCATCTCCAACCTTCTCTCATTAAAGCTTCCTTGCATAAAACAGCTTCAAATGTATTCAGAACCTGAAGACTCGACCAAACTTCCCAATTCATCCTGTCCTCTGCGTGAACGACATAAATCAAAATTTCGAAAAGACTCTCTCTTCGTTCTCCCGCCCAAGTATGCTCGCCAAATTACTTGTGCAGGAGAATGTGTTTGTACTCTGAGGCCCGTTTTCCAGTACATAAATCAGAAAATCTCTTCTAAAGGCTATTGCGTACATGTTTAAGATTCTCATTTTATGCTCGTCTTTCCTTGCTAATATATACCCTTTTCCATTATAACTTGTGTTTTTTCTGACAATATTAATACAATTAAACTAGATTCTTGACGTATATTATTACTACTGAACTCCAACCACGCTTTATCAAAAGTAATTACATATATAACTTTTTCATTGTTGCCTCGATTATCTCTGACCTAACAGCCACGGCCCCACGACAGATGGCAACGATCCTCAGGCTTTCCATAGACCTCTTAGGTAAGGAATTGTTATCTATGTTGTGTAGCAACTAGTCTATGCTATCGACTAGAAGTAGGAAAACAGTTGCTGATTGTCAGTTCTTCTAAGGCAAAAATTTAATGAAAAATAGTAAAGGTCGAAAGATATAGGGCTTGGTCCTAGTCCAGGAACCGTGTGGTGTCCAATATATTTACACCTACGAGCGAAGGAGAGAGAGAGAAGGGAGAGAGAGAGAGAGAGAGGGGGGGGGAGGAGAGAGGGGGGGAGGAGAGAGGGGAGAGAGAGAGAGAGAGAGAGGAGAGAGAGAAGAGAGAGAGGAGAGAGAGAGAGAGGAGAGAGAGAAAGGAGAGAGAGAGAGGAGAAAGAGAGAGATAGAGAGGGGTGGGTCGCCGATGAAGTAAAACGGCCTTGCTGTGGATGTACTGTGTCTTGCTGCATCGCGTTTGACCCAGGGGAGATGGTTGATGCAGGGATGACCCGTGATCCATGAGGAGCTGAGATGGGGGAGGGGTGGAGGGAGGGGTGGAGGGAGGGTGGTGGTGGAAGGGAGTGGAATGAGTGGGAATAGACACGTGCCTCTGACTTGGCTACCTCTCTTATAAGGGGGAAAAAAGCTCTCTGTATACAGTTAGACAAGCGGAGGTGATGATGTTTACGTGTTTTGGAGAAGACCAGTGGGGAAAATTTCAGAAAGCCTTTACACGTCATTCTTTAAACAAATGACTAACCACAATAACGAAGAAGGGGAAAGGGACATATTCAAAATAAACGAGTGAGTAGATAAACAGGTTAACAGAAAGGCGTTAGATCCTGTCACCGTATTTCCTCCCTTGATCTACCTAAAGCCAACGTCCCTTTCCCTCCCTTTCGAGCGGAACCTTAGACGCCCCAACTTGCAACCTAACCCGCTTCACCTGTGCCGCCCCCCCACCTCCGTTCTCCCACATTCTCGGCTTCATCCAACTTTTCCCGAAATCCTCCACACAAAATGGCCTTTCTCTTCCCTCATAAAGATTTCTTCACACTCTGTTTCTTATCTTTACCATCTTTTTAACAACATCCACTATCTTAGTCTTGCTCTGCCGTTGATATGTTTTCTTAGTTTCTATTTGGTTGACTATGTGTATATTTTACTTTTACTTCCATATTTTGTCTGTGTAACTATTTCGATTTATCCGTGTCTATGGCCTTCCCTCCCCCATTCTCTCTATCTTTCTCTTTATGGCTGTCGGTCTGTCTGTCTGTCTGTCTGTCTCGCATTCTCCAATAGTGAGGCCGTTAACCTACCTCTGATCATGGTTATGCTTTCATAAAAGTCCCCGTTTCTCCTCACCACCACCTCTTTCTGTCCCCCTTTTATACACTTTTTATACATCTTTGCGTCTTTCACTGTATCACTCCCTTCCTCTCTCTCTACCTTTCCTTATTCTTTTTCGCTCTCCTTCTCCCTTTAATCTTTCTTTTCTTCTGGTTTACCGTTTTATTACTCCCCTCCTTATCTTTTTATCTTCATCTTCTCTTATCATTCTCGTCTCCCTTTCTTAATCTTATTCAAATTTCAATATGCTTTTCCTTGAATTACTGACTGTGCAAGTCTTGTGCAATGTTTGAAGGACTTTCAAATGGACCAACACCAACTCCTATAAACTCAGTTACATTTTTCACTCGCCTCTTCTTTCATTTCTACTCTCTTGCTTTATTTCATCCACTTTGATCTCTGTTCCTGTTATGTTTCATCCCTTCTGACCTACACTAAGATTACCTTTTTTCTTGTCCATTTTCTCTTTTTCAATGCCTTATTATATCTACTTCTCTATTCACTCTATGGTTACCTTTTCTCTCTTTAATCTTTTGCTTCTTCCATTCTATAGTTGTACACGAAGTTTTTAGTTCTTTATTTGTGACGTCACAGAGACGAAAAGCCTGGCACTTTTTCAGAATAAAATATGTAAAGTACGATAAGGTTAACCTTCATTCTCTAAATACATCGTCTGGCTTTAGCCAAAATAAAATCAGTAAAAATACGGCACCAAAGCAAAATTTATTTTTTTCTAATTACCGTCTTTCAGTTTTAGACAGTGACTGTGACAGTGTTCCGTCCGCATGTCATACAACGGGGAAGGTGGTGATAGCCGAATTATACAGACTGTCTATAGGTGTCTATATAACATGACACAAAGTGTCTGATTAAATTAAACTTCAGATCTCACAAAGAAATATACAACTGCATCGATGGAAAATTAATGCTATTATGCAACATGATTTGTACATTATTTCTTTGGTGTCGAATCCGGATCAATATTCATGATAAATTCACATATGATTTACGATTTAATATAGTTCATCCAGTTTCACTTTAAACTGTTAATTAAACGTGTTCAGTCTGTTCTCTGATAAAAGTTTCCTCTCCTATAAATTCATGAACTGTAAATTTCTGAGTATTATGTCTAGTCATATATGCCCACTTTACAAAAGGAAAACGAGACAAATATTAATTTAGTAGTTTAACAGGGCTCAGATTGTTAAATGTAGTTAGTACAGTATATGGGAGTTTGTTAATTTAGAGTATTAGAGTGACACAAATGAGGTAATTGTAGAAGAACAGTATGGAGAAATGAAAGGAAGAGGATGAGTGGATGAAATTTTCTTAGTAAGGCCATACCATTGGTCCAACTCGCCGGTGGCAGGGCCGAACTGCCTTCATTTCGACCTCCGCCACAAGCAGCGACGCACTAACCCGCTCGAGAAACACACACACACACACACACATACATTATAAAAGTTTCCTCTCCTATAAATTCATGAACTGTCAATTTCTGAGTATTATGTCTAGTCATATATTTCCACTTTAAAAAAGGAAAACGAGACAAATATTATTTTAATATTTTAACGGATCAGATTGTTAAATGTAGTTAATACAGTATAAGGGAGTTTGTTAATTTAGAGTATTAGAGTGAAACAAATGGGATAATTGTAGAAGAACACTATGGAGAAAGGAAAGGAAGAGGATGCGTGGATGAAATTTTCTTAGTAAGGCCATACTATTGGTCCAACTCGCCGGTGACAGGGACCGAACCGCCATCACTTCGATCTCCGCCACAAGCAGCGACGCACTAACCCGCTCGAGAAACACACACACACACACACACACACACACACATATATATGTCCTTGTTACAACCGGTGATTATGTTAAGAAAAAATTATATCTAACTTTTTCAGTAAAAAAATAAATAAATAGAAATAAATAAAAGAAATTACTTTGTTTTTCAACTTTCTCCTTTTCACTAGAGCTTTCTCTGGCATTTCTCGTATTTTCATGATCTTGCTTCTCCTTCTCCTATGACGACTCTGTTTCTATTCATCTAGAAGACCATTTTTTACTCATTATTCCTCTCATTCCTCTTTCTACCTTATTTACTTTCGCTTCTCTTTACTTACTGTCTTCCTATTGCTCTCTTGTCCTCTTTTTGCCATCTCGACTTTCCGTATCTCTGTTTTTTTTTTTTTTTTTTTTTTTTTTTTTTTTTTTATCTTTTACTTTTTTCTACAACTTCCATGATTTTTTTCAAGGTTCTCTTTCTCTCCCACTCATTTTCTTATTCGTTAATTTTGTCAGAATTACTCACCCACCTTCTTTACCTTCAACCTTTTCTTTATATTCTATTCTTCCATTTACCTACCCAGTCATTCTCCCTAATTCTGATTCTCTCTCTCCTTTCATCTCTTATCTCCTATCTTTAACTTCTCTTCTAAGCCTCCCTTACCCTATTTCATCCGACACGTAAACGTAGTTATACCTAACATTACATTTGTTCTTTGAATTAGTTTTCGTCACATTAGAGCCTGTTTATTACATCCTGGAAACCCTCTTTCCGTTTTTTTTTTTTTTTTTTTTTTTTATACCGAGGCTGGAATGTAGTCTTGCATACTAAGATTGAATATTACGTTTCTCCTAACTGCGGCTGTGTTAAGCTCTAAGAACGTTGGAGATAAACCTAATTAACGCAGATAAATACTTTCTGTCTTCACTGGAAGGTCTAAGTACTTTCACAAGCAGAAGACTTTAAGGAACTCTTTATTAGCTCATAACAAGTACTCCTATAAGCTACGTCAAATATCCATCTCCTGTAGAGGCAAATAAGACATCTACAATGAACTGAAGTGTGTGATTTCGAAAAGGTTCATTCCTATTTCAACAGACTAATAGTAGAAGGAGGGATAATGAATTAATTGGACCGGGTTTAATAAGGGACGTCTCACTCTAATACCGATTCGTTGCGGCCATAATGAGAGGACTAATGTTCCTCAAAAGCAGCTCGAACCAGACCCGGGGTTTAGAGAAGAGAAGTCCCGTCTACGCGTCTACAGGAACGATCTGTCTTCTACCAACCCCCGGACCTTCCCTCGTCCTCACTGCAGCCTCTTAATTAAGGCTCGGCAGAGAAAAATGGCCTTAGTATTCATAGCATTATCAATTAGGAAGTCGGCTGTGTTCGAACTGCCACAAAAGAACAGTTTCCGGATGCGAATCACTGGAATTTTTATCTTTATACTTAGCGAGCGGATAGGAGAGGAATGGTCGAAATTTACGAACTCCCTGACACGTGCGAACTTACTATTCACGGTATATTTACTTACGGAATTCCCCTTAGGAATCACGACAGATGCCTCACCAGCTTCGTATGTCGTAAAGAGGCAAGGCTGAATCAAAGCCCTGAAAATGAACAACAGATATTTCCTCATTCATACCTTCAAAACTCCCAGCCGTTCAGTCAATAAGAAAGAAAGAAAAAAAAAAAAAAATGACAGGGTAGAAATTTGTCGAAAAGAGGGAAAGAGGAGTCTGGAGTGTTTGAATTATACTTAGTCGTTGTTTGTCTATGCAAATTAATGTGAAGATTTTACGAATCGTCGAGAATTCCCGTGTATTTGCTCCCCTTTCCTCTCGCTCGCCCTTTTCCCCGTATTCTTTGTTGAAAACAGAGAGCACAATACAAGCCCAGAAGAACGTTAGGACAGCCTCAAGCTTAATCTGACCAAGATTGTTGTGTGAGCTGTCGGATTTATACACAGGGCTGCTGGGAGGGAAGGTATCTCGTTGGTACACACTCCCGACTGCCTAGGAAGACAGAGACAGCACAAGGATGAAGAAAGAAAACGGGGAGGGAGTATAAGGAAAAGAGTAAAGAGTACGAAGAGAAGAAATTCAGCTGAAGGAAAGAGAAGGGGGATGCACTGGGATTTAGAGAGCAAACGGAGTGAGAGAGGAGAGAGGCAAGAAGGAAGATCAGAACAGACGATAGAGAGGGATGGTGAAGATTTTTTATTTTATTTTATTTGTTTGTTTTTATGATAGAGACCCAGTCAGAATTCTGTTCACAGAGCCTTCACAATCCTTCCGTGGCCATTTTTTTTTATTCTACACCTCATACGTACCAACGAAGAATGAAAATATACTATATATATATATAGATACATATATATATATATATATATATATATATATATATATATATATATATATAAAAGAGAGAAGATAGGCCATAAAAGGCAAGTATTTTCCCACAAACTTTAGTCCTACACATGCTTTTCGTCTTTTTAAACAATGAAAAGAAGGGAAGAGGTAAACTAAAATTTAATTTAATTGCATAAGGAGGGTTGTTATGCAATTCACACAGCTGTTTTAATATCTACTCCCATAGGGAATTAAATATTTTACTCCTTAACATACCATTTATACAATTTTAATTTTGTTTTTGATACCAGTGCTCCCAAATCATTTAATTAACCCCCTACACACACAAACACACGCTTACACACACACACACACATACACACACACACACACACACACACACACACACACAAATACTTGCAATACGGATGTTTATGTTGTGTATGTTTAAGACAGATTGAACATTTTAGAAGCTCTGCCAAGGGATTCGAATCCTGCACGCACAGGTCAGGGTTCGAATCCCTTGACAGAGCTTCTGAAACGGGTGTTTATGTTTAAACATTCTATGCCTAATATTAAACAACACTTATTTCATCATATACAACTGGCTTTGTCGTAGTTATGGACTACACAAATTCCACACGAGGCTGTCACAAGTTTCCTCCATTCTTAGCAGACTCGTTGTCACCAAAATATGCCATTTAGAATTGTTCAGACATTCTTTCGCTGCCATATGAGCACATGCCTCTGTAATTGGAATGCCATTTGTCTCATAGTTGTAGATGTAAATCTGGAATGCATTCTTTTAAACTATGCTACTAACCCTATTGCTAACTGGGGCAGTTGGATCATTATCTGGTTCTTAACCTTGTGCTTTTATGTTCCCTTTTACCATAAATTGGTGATGGCTTTGTAATTCTTGGGCGCGATATAATGAGACTTTGAGAACATTTTCAAATACAATTACAATTCGTTCTTTGCAAATGTACATGTAAGTTGTTATTTCCACCTGGGAGCAGGTTTTACATGGTTTAATCCTAAGACATGAATAAATCAAGCAAACTTCTTCATGAAGACACCAACATCATTAACTGTATTGAACAATACGAGGTCAAACATTTTTTAGGTCTTCAGCAATTCTGCATTCCGTCATAGATCCTCACACTTGACTTTTCAATTCCATACACATTACATCTGGCATTGCATCCACATAAATTGTATTCCTACATGGGTAACGAAATGGTATATCAAGAAAAGTATGCGCGCAATTAGACAAATAAAGGTTCTATGATCATCTTAAAACTTGAAAATAGTTGTTTTCAGTATTAATTTTTACCTTTTTATGAATTCTTCTACACCCCATACAGATAAGTTAACAATAACGGTACATGGTACTTGAAAATAATACTTTGATGTCATGAACAAGGTATAACGGATGAGATGTAGACGCATCGAGTGTATCATGGTATTTTCGATTTATTTCCGTCCCTACTAACAAAGGTTTTACCTTTGTTGTTTTCATCTTGCTGCTTTTCAATATTCTTTTAAGTTCTGAATCACGGTTTCTCAAACCATGTCCTTAATGTAAATTGATCTCGCCAGGCTGTCAGAACTTTTTCGTATTTTCGTCGTCAGTCGATTAGACTCAAGGAGGTGCTGAACGCATTTTCACATTTTTCATTTTCTACGTCCTTTCCCCTTTCTCCACTGATAATACCCTTTGAAAAACATTCACAAACTCCACCCTTCACAACAATAATCAAACTCAGTTACGTTATTCGCTATCTATTCTGATGAATACTAAAAAATTCTCCTCGATTGAAAACACCATCGTATTGCGTGTATTGCCGTTTCATTTATCCTCGCTACGATGCAACATCCTACAATGCTTTTTTCTTTTTTCATGCTAAAGATTTTTATTCATTTTAGAATGACGTCTCTGTAATGAAAACGTTAAACCAAATCGTTTCCAATTAGTGATAAGTTTTATAGAAGTGGACATCAGTACGTGGAGCAAGGTTGCTTTCAATAGCAATCCACTCGGATCAGCTTGGTAGGAATAAAAATATCACAAAAGACGAATAAAAGGCTCCCTCTTACAATAGACAGACCGCAGACGAGAAGCTCTTCGTCCGAGGCCTAATTATGAAAAAACCTGTGTAATTTTAACGCCTATATTCATATGTGCAATAGAGCTCATACTTCTGAGAATTGAAGAAATAATGGATTGATTGAAAGAGCATTTGAATGGTCTTATCCACGCTAACGAGGTCGGATTAAGGGCAACAAAAACTGAAGTATTGGGCAATATTTCAACCTTTTTTGAGATGAAAATGAAAATAATAATAATAATAATAATCTTATGTGAGTAAAGTTGAGGTCGATGATGATATGACTTAACGTCACAAACTCCCTCCTAACGGAAGGCTGGGACGGTGCCCCTCACAGGGCTTTGTAGCGTGGAATTTAACGAACCATGCCCTTTGTTCAACTTGGCCGGTGGCAGGGTTCAAACAGCCATCCCCTCAACCCTAACCGCAAGTAACGACACCTTAACCCACTCGGATAGTGAGTGGGTTGAGGTAAAAGCATTTCATAACGAAAATCATTGCAAAACATTAAAAGTAAATTTTAGTATAACTGGCGCTTAAAACCATAATACAATATTGAAGATACATTTCTCTGTCATTCTTGGATAGAAATATATATGAGTATAAGAACATGAAAATATGTTTGAATGCATTACACGGGCGAAGTGTTGAGAAAAAATTATGACGAGGAAGCACAGTATGTTACTGAATTCATAGACGCTGAACAACTTTAAAAGAAAAAAAAATTGGGAGTAATGGAAAACGTACAATAGTGAATACAAGAGTATATCATACTGCGTTTCTAAAAACTCAAGATACATTTTTCTAACCTACATTGAAACAAAAAATTAAACTGTTGAAATTAAAGTTAAAGAAACTGTTGGTGAAAAGAGGCATCCTAGCTAGGAGGAAATTACATCCATGTATAAAAGAGGACAATGTTCTTCCTGTCTATAGAAAACGGAAGACGGACGGGGCAGAGATCACCTTGGACAAGAAAGAACCAGGGAAGTACGAGAGGAAAGAAAGACACCAACAATCAATTCGTTTTGAAAAAGGGGAACACTGCGCAAACGAGACAGAAAGCAGGTCGAAGAAATGGCAAAGCAGGATGAGAGAAAATATGATGAAGTGGAGACAAGGACGAGAGGTTTATAGTATTAAAACACAAAAAACAATTTGTTTGTTTGTCTCTAAATAATAACAAATATACAGCTTCGCTATACGAAGATGGGAACGAAATAAACCAACTTTCTTTAAGATGGGGTCAAAGGTTATTGGGTCAGTGCAACTTCTTAGTCATTTTTATGTCTTCTGGTGTCGATGGCTCCTCCTGGATGACGGGTCATTTCTGCATCTCGTCATTACCCTGGATTAGCAGCAATGTGTCTTGATGCATTGCCTCTGACCCAGGGCGATGGGCGAGATGCAGGAATGACCCGTCATCCAAGAGGAGCCAAGATGAGAGGGAGGGAGGGAGGGAAGGGTGGATGGGAGTGGAATGGGTGGGGATTAAATGGGTAGGAGTGGAATTATCTCTTTTGACATTGGCTACTTCTCTGGTAAGGGGGAAAGAGCTCTTGGTGTGTGTGTGTGTGTGTGTGTGTGTGTGTGTGTGTGTGTGTGTGTGTATACACACACATATATTTATATATGTATATGTAACTGATGTCGGTAAGTCTTAAGGATTCTTTCGGGTCTACAGCGATTGAAAAAACGCCTTGCCCCAACTGAAAGAGCTTTAACTTCCCAGGGGTTTCTCACTTCCCACTGCGTTAGAGTGGGATGGTGAGTTATTCTATACCAGTTTAATGACTCCACTGCGTTCCTTATCAATTTCCAACTAATATGAGGCTCTTGTCCCACATATGTATGAACTGGCATTGTGCCTCTCTATACTGGTGGAACAACATCTAATTGAACTCTGCGGAGTCCTTTATATCTGATTAAAATATATTCCCAGAATATATATATATATATATATATATATATATATATATATTTTTTTTTTTTTTTTTTTCTCTTTTTTCTCTTTTTTACTTCGGATAGGAAGTGACAGCAAATAGTTGGGGTAATCAGTTGAGATGTGTTTTTATATTTGTAATAATGTTGGCTGCTTTTCTTTCTTCGGTACCATGTGGAAAATATCACATATTTCCCCCAGGTACTTCAGATTTAGTAACGGCGAGTGCGCATGCTCGGTTTGGTGCCCAATCGATTCCATTATTATCAGAACTTTTCAAATAGTATGCAAACCCATTAAAACCTGTTTTGAAGAATGACTTTACAGGGAAAAATATCTGTGTTAATCAAATGCCCCATAAAATGTAAAATTAATCATACATTTTATAGTTTTTTGTCTGTATTCAGAACGTCAACAAACGATCAATTATGCATGCATGTAAAATGAATTTTTCGAAGACACTTATTGCCTTTCGTCCATATTGCATAATTTCCTGGCCACCTTTCAAGTTTATAAACGTTTTGATTATTGAAGACCTGCGATGAACTGTTGTATTTACTGTCTGACTAAAGTTAACGGAATTTGTATTTACTGTTTGGATAAAGTAAACGAAAATGATGTTTACAGAAGTTGCAAACGAAATGAAAAAAATAATTGTCTCATTACGGAGTATAAAATATCATACCAATATCTTATGATGCAAATGAAAGATTGCTTTACGAGCAAAACTGGAAAAAAAATAAATAAAATGAAAGGTTTTTGGAAACCATAAAATAACATTTTAATTACTACTTATCAAAGTAAAGAAATTAATTAGTTATCCTCAAACAAACATTCTATAAATACGAGCCAAGCAAATAATTAACCTAAATTTTGTAAATTGCATGAAAGCTTACTAAAAAGACGTTGGGTTATATAAACCTAATTATGCGTGTTAACATACATCAAAACACACACCATAGACAAAGAGCCACACGTAGTTAATCATTTGCCAAAGATGAAACTGTTTCAGAACTGTCACACTAGTGCTACAATAATAAAAGAATTATATAGTATATACATTTTTTGTATCACACATGACTTTCATTCATCTCAGAAACGGCAAATCAATGTTAATGATATTCAATAAATCGAAACTTATCAATACATAATTTTTCACTTTAATGCTAAAAATAATAGAATCAATAAATAATAAAATGAATAAAGAAATTGCCTATTGTTGCAGAGAAAAATATATATTGTATAGTTT
Organism: Oratosquilla oratoria; assembly: GCF_046742065.1. Taxonomy (NCBI): domain Eukaryota; kingdom Metazoa; phylum Arthropoda; class Malacostraca; order Stomatopoda; family Squillidae; genus Oratosquilla; species Oratosquilla oratoria. The sequence continues at coordinate 50,513,942 of NC_134792.1, read as the reverse complement.
ACTACAGTGCTTAAGAGGATTTCTAACAGTAGTAAGCTTTATTTCTTACAAGACAACAAGAAAAAACAAAGACACCGTCTTCTATAATTCGATCTGTTTTACCTCCACTTCTTTGAATATGTTAAAAAAATCATCCCGACCTCGTCCGCAGATGTCATACAGTCCTTTTATCGCAAAATATCTAACACATCTCTGTCTAATAAGGGGGAAAGCCCTCTCGGTATATGGATTAGATCAATCTTTTTTCTCCCTCCCTTCAAACAATTCTACTTAATCTTGGAAATTTCCCCACCGTTTAAGGGTTATTTCCTGGCTAGGCTGACACCCAGACAGGGGCAGACATCCACATCTACTTTCTCGTGGCCGTCGTTCGGCAATCCTATTCAGTCTGAAAATAGGCCCCTAACGGTTTAAGGACTATAGTCCAGAACCTGTCGCTTTGCTTCTTTACACATTATTCCAGTTGCTGGCGTTAAGGTTTATCCACTGTACTAAGTGTGAAGGGTAAATCGACCGTAATGAAGGCTCGAGTGAGATCGTCTTCAAGAGCATGGGAATAAATGGAGGCGACTTCGCCAGGTCTCTGTTGCCTACATATATATATATATATATATATATATATATATATATATATATATATATATATATATATATATATATTATATATATATATATATGTATATAAATATATATATGTATATATATATGTATATATATATGTATATGTATATATGTATATATATATATATATATATATATATATATATATATATATATATATATATATATATTACCTGTCTTTCTGTGTTTGTTCCTGTTCTCCGTTTTTCTTTCCGTTTCTGCTTCCTGTATTTTTGTCTTTGTTTCTTCTTTTACTTTTTTGATTCCTGTCTTTGTTTACGTCCGTTAGTATTAGGATGATGGGCGTCCTAACACTAACATCATTCAAGAATCTTCGGTGGCTGAAAATGACTTGAGATGGAATACACATTACACATACAGCATATAAAAAAGTAATACCCCTCTGCAAAGGGGATGATCATATCACGAAAGATGCACCAAGACGTGACGTAATATCCACCAGCATCACACACACACACACACACACACACACACACACACACACGACTCGGTGGCGCGGTTGGTAGAGCGCTGGGCTGTCAAGTACGGTGGTACTCGCAGTACCTTGTTCGAATCCTGCCGAGGGCTGAAATATTTTCTGTATCGCTGCGCTTCGGGTCGTTACTCCAACTCTCGTGGGCGGGGAGTTGGGTGTGTGTGTGCGTGTAAGGTCACAGCATTACCCATAGATCGGTCATGCGACCTCTGACCTCTCTTCTGGGAGGGAAATAGCTGTTGTTCACGGGTCCAGCACGTGATCCAAAGACCAAGGTGAATACACATACACACACTTGAACAAAATTGAAACTATACATTGGATTTTCGGTATCCCCTCCCCCCTCCTTTTGTTCAAGGCAATATACCTAAGTGGATAATGTTTCACGTATCATTGCACTGCGTCAACTACCTACCCCCCCCCTATTGTTACTGATGAGGGGGGTACCTCGTAGATGAATAGAATTACCTCGGAGAGAGTGAGAAAGAGAGAGAGAGAGAGAGAGAGAGAGAGAGAGAGAGAGAGAGAGAGAGAGCGGAGAGTTAACAAAATCGAAATGAAACATGATAACCATTCCTGAATGGGTTTGTTGAAATACCCAGTAATCCTCTTCGCTAAGGAAACATAAGAACATAAGAATGAAGGAGACTGCACGAGACCATAAGGCCTAAACTACCCAGTTCCATATCCATTACCAGCTATCCTCCCCACCCACAAAGTTATTTAACATCTTAAAAACGACCGATAGTTTAAGCGCTCACTACTACAGGGTTACTAAGTCTATTCCATACCACTCTATTGCTATACCATTTCTCGCCTATTTCCTTATTAAATCTAAATTTTCCAAAGAGTGGTATAAAGATGTACCGAGGTATATAAAATAATCTGTGGTAGCTCGAAAAATATTTAAGAAATATAATAAACAAAATAAAATAAGAAAAACATTAAAATAAGTTACAACAAAGATAAGATCAAAATAAAATAATTTAAGTGAGTTTAGGTTAATTAAAGTTAGGTTAAGTGAGATTAAGTCGAGTGAGGTTAGGTTAGGTTGGATTGTATCTTTTTAGTATCCGACCTGTTTATGGACCAAAAGGTCCCCTGTCGATAGGCTTTTCCTTTGTAATCCTTTGTATTGTCCTCTTGGTTAGCTCTAGTTTTAGCCAATTAAACGCAAAACCGTCGATTGTCCTTGAACGCAGAATCAACTTGTCTGATGTTAATTAGAAGAGAATATTTTGATTGCATTTCGAGGACAAACCGGGTTAGCTGAAACAACCAGGAGTTGCTCTTCAACCACGTTTGTCAGGTATTAATTGAAACAATATTCCAGAGGTAAGTTACGCATCATACATATTTATTTGAAATAAGTCATCATTTCGTACCTGTTTTCATTGTGAATCGATTCCCTGTGACCTACCAGAGCAACAAGAACTCGGGTTGGAGTAAAAATCGCTTAGTCCGGTGTAAGGACTTGAACTGAGATCCAGGTCTCCCATTAAGTTTGTGTGTGTATTTACCTAGTTGTATCCTACGGGAAGGGGAGCTATGCTCTTGGTGTCCCGTCTTCATATCTCATTTTATCTAAACTATTTCTAAATTCATGTATTGTTTTTGCACACACCACTTTCTCATCTAACTTGTTCCAAATGTCTATTACTCTGTGAGGAAAGCTGTTCTTTTTCATATCTCTTCTATAGCTGTCTTTCTTGATTTTCTATCCGTTTTCTCTTGTATTTTTATCATCCTATTTTGTGTGTGTGGGTGTGCGTGTATGTGTGTGTGTGTGTGTGTGTGTGTGTGTGTGTGTGTGTGTGTGTGTGTGTGTGTGTGTGTGTGTGTGTGTGTGTGTGGGTGTGTGTGTGTGGGTGTGTGTGTGTGGGTGGTTGTCACGATACTACCCCTAGCCAGGTGACACGATACCCCATCCGGGTGTCAAGATACCCATTCACCTGAATGACACCTTTCCAATTACCACTACCCTTCTACTTCGCCATGTGTTTGAAGGAACAAGCAGTCAGCCTTCTCCCCCTCCCACTCTTGGGTCGCTCCGCAGCAAAGCGATAATTCGGCAGCTCGGCCTAAACAACCGTCTTCAGCCAATCACCGGCCAAGACGTCAGCCTAGATCTACTATATGAGCCAGGCATTCCCAATACTCAAGAATCACGAAGAAACGTAGAAACTGGGCGACTGCACGTCATTCACACATAAGCATCCTCTACCCCCCATTCACCCCTTCCTTCCTTGCATCACAGCATCATCTATATACAGTCACTCTCCACTCATCCCTATCTCCTGTCTTCTCCCCTCCTTGCTCAACAGACATTCTCCTCCTGCTCAACGCCCCCCTCCCCACTAACAAGAAAAACACAACAATAATAAAACCACGACAAAAATAGAAAAACCTTGGGGGTGAATTCAGAGTGACGCAATGGGGAGGTGGCAGTTCACGATGGCTTCTAGACAGATCTGGCCATTGTGACGCTCTTGTTTCAGCTTGTGTGGCGGCGACAGACACCGTGACGGTGAGCTCCGAATATCAGACAATATCACAACAGTCGTTCGGGGCCATTAGGCACTCTGAATAGTTGAGAGGGGGAACCGTCGCACAGCATGAACAGACGAAAGTCGAGACCTCCCCAAGAAGCCTAAATTTTTTTCTTTCATTTTTTTTTTATCCGTTCTTTCCCTCTTGTTGTGAGGAAACAGCTGCGTCACGCATAGAAAACGGGAGAACTTTAGAGTGAAATAATATTTGCACAAATACGAGCGCTTGTCTAAATGTTTGGTTATATTTGTGTGTGTGTGTGTGTGTGTGTGTGTGTGTGTGTGTGTGTGTGTGTGTGTGTGTGTGTGTGTGTGTGTGTGTGTGTATTCGTAATTCCTTATGTTTGTTTATGAGCTCGGCGGAACCTAAACAAAAGTGAACTGTTGGAGGTTTAAGTCTCAGGTCTTAAACCTGATATCTTAAAAGGGGGAACAAGAAGAAAAAAAAGAAGGAGCAAAAAATCACGGTGGAAGCTTTTTGTGGAAACGAGGGGTCGACCTTGCGGGAATGATAGGGTGAAAAAAAAAGAGAAAAAAATGTTGTCTGTCCAACACCCAACAGTCCAACATGTCAACCGGATTCAAATTCGCAATTGTCCCAAGTGGAAAGTGATGTTCCGTCATCCACCCCACCCCCACCTCCCCGCCCGCACGCCCACACTCTTGCTCTCTCTCCCACATCCATATTCACGCCCACCAACCTTTACGTCTCTAAGCCGTGATATTGTTCTAAAGGACAGAGGCCCGAATACATTTTCGGCGACAAAACACAAACACACTCTGCCTCTCCTCATCTTGTCTTCCTTTCCTTCTCTCTCTCTAACTCCATGCTTCCTCTCCTCTTTTCCTCATCTCTTCCTCTCATCCTCTCTACCTCATATTCCCCTATCCTCCTCTCTTTCTTACTGACTTTCCTAATTTCCTCCTCTCTTCCTCTCATCCTCTCTACCTCATATTCCCCTATCCTCCTCTCTTCCTTACTGACTTTCCTAATTTCCTCCTCTTTTCCTTTTCTCCTGATTTTAAAATCTCTCCTCACGTCCTCTTCTCCCCTTTTCTCCTCTTCTCCTGCTCTTTTCCTCTCCTATTGCCCCACTCTCTCTCTCTCTTCTCCTCTCCTCGTCTCTCTCCTTCCTTCTTCGTTTCCCTCTTTCCATCCTCCTGTGCTCCAATCCTCCTTTTCTCTCTTCTCTTTTCTTTCTACCATTCTCACTCTCTTCTCTCCTCACCTCCTCTCTTCCTTCCATCCTTTCCTCCCTTTTCTTTCCTACCATTCCCGCTCCCCTCTCCATCCATCCATCCATCCATCCATCCATCCTTCCCCCTATTCTCCTCGCCCGCGGCAACTTGTCATGAACCCTGCCACGCTCAGTCATGTTTTGACATGGGAAATCCATTCAAGGAATTTTAAAACTAGTCGTACTTTTTTATCCACATTTACGAAAACATGCGACCGCGCGCACAGAGCCACAAATAGTCAATATATGCACAGAAGCGTAGAAAACGTAAAGAAATACATGAATAAAAAGCTGAAAAAAATAACGTATATTTGCCCAGGGACATATAACTTCCAATAAACACGGCCGTTGACTCGCACAAACAAATATACGACCAACACACGCAAAAGTGCAGTTGGTACACAATGGGACAAACAGCTGATTGTTAGTCAGACGCAGAAATCGTGGTCAAACAACTGTGATATATATATATATCTATAAAAGCGGGAGCCATTTATAGTTTTCTAAATTCAGCGTAAATGTGGAACAATGCGATAAGCTTTGAAATCTATTTATCAGGATTACGCGCAAACGTGCAATTGCATCTTCCTTCCAATCATATGAATTCCAAATTGTGACTAAAACAGGACCAGGCCATAGAAAATTGAAAAATTAAAGTACTTGACTTGTTAAATTTAGGAACTGAATTTCTACGAGCTTTTGTGGTGAGCCGTTTGGAGGGTGTTTTTATTTTATTTATTTTATTTCTTTTTTGTTCATTAAACTACATCCAATCACGCTGGGGATATATCTAGTTTTTCCTGTGACGATCCTTTTAGTTGAACATCACTACACATACATTTTTCCAGGAAGATTGGGGATTCAGTCTGGCTACGTTAACTAGGTTAGGGAAGGTTACCTTGACTGAAACCAGTAAACCTTAACAACCAATTAAACAAAATTACTTTAATCTCACTTTATAGTAATTCGTTTTAACACACAAAAGACATACTGCTCTTCACCATTGTTAATGAATTGTTCACATCACACTTGTGTCAATTTTCTCTTAAAATGTAAATAAATATTGTCCCATCATTGGCAGGGATTCCAATAAACTACTATTCAATACTATTTCCACCCTTGTGTCGGACTTGTAGCCAACAATAGCGGCTGTCACTGCACAACACGTTAATGGAACACGTGGACGATGTTCCATATCTTTAGTTTGGTGATATTCTCTGTAAATTTAATTCTTAGGTCAGCTCAAAGATACATACATACATATACCAAGGCTTTTTCCCCCTTCCAAGGGAGGTAGCCAAAAAGGGAAAGGCATAAAAACACTCCCACCCATTTCATCCCTAAATACACTCCACACCCCTCCCACCCTTCCTCTCATCTGAGCTCATCATACAGCTCATCATACAGCTCAAAGATGAAGGGTTTATAATGTAAAGATAATCCATTGTGTAGGTAGATTTTTCCTGTAAGAGTATGATGGAGTTAATGTATTGTCAAATGTGTTCTACAGGTATACGAAGGTGTTAAGTCTGGACCAATTGTCGCCAAATGCTGTGAATTTGAAAAACTAGAAGATTTTGCTTGCAGCATTTTAGACCTCCCCAAGAACACTTCTGTCTAACATTCGTAAAGGTTTGGCTCATTTCATTTCACCTTTCAGTTCCTCAATATATGACGCAAAGGTAATTTGACTTTTGAAGATTTGGAGAGAGAGAAAAAAAAAAAAAAAAAAAAAAAAAAAAAAACCGGAAGATTGTAGCCGACGTCGTTTCTGCTTAAAAGAACTCGCAACGGTTCAGGAGAATCAACCGAGACTTGATCGCTGTAAACGCAGTCTAAAAGGTAGAGACAATTCATTGTACGGAAAGATGAGTTATACACGAGTATCACAGGACTTATGGCACAAACGGCACGTGCTGGTGATTTGCATTTCGAAAATTCCCATTTCGCTGGCGACACCAATAGCGGTGCCGCTGGCTGAGCACGAGGCGGCTCAAATTAGGTTTTCCTCCTGGCGACGACTCTCAACTTCGCAAATTCTGTAATCACCTTGATAGTGCGAGAGCTGCATGCTGACGACGCCATGAAAGCTGCTGATGCTGCTGAAAGGGATCTCTTACGTCATGCATGCAGACAGCTTACGAAGGCCGACCTGCAGCTCAGCTGCAACCCTAATTGGCCTCTGATGATGAGGTACAACTTAGAACAAAAGAATGAAGGAGACTCCAAGACACCATAAGGCCTACACTAGGCAGTTCCTTGTCCATTATAACCTATCATCCCCATCTATAAAGTTGTCTAACCTTTTCTTAAAACAATCTATAGTTTCAGCGCTCACTATTCCATTCGTTGACCACTGTACTGCCTATTTCCTGCTTAAATCTAAATATGTCCAATTTAAACTCATTACTACGAGTCCTGCCCTGTTGTCCTAATATGATGACATGTCTGCATCCCCCTTGTTAAAGCCCTTTATCCATTTGAACACCTCTATTACATCACCCGCACTCTGCGTCTTGCCTCCTTTCGGCGTCGAAGCCCAATTGGCCGTGCCATTCGCGAGCTGTTAACCGCCGGCCGCGTAAAACCCATAAATGGTTTGCAACGCGACTGGTGGTACAATTCAGCCATAAAGGCGCCTCAGGCGGTTAATGTCCGTTTTCTTTAGTCAGTTTCGAGTTTCAGTGGTGACAGTCACTTACAAGGTGGAAAAGAGGAGTTACTTGCCCCACTAGTTAATGACAAGATGTCATGGTTCCCAAGTTGCATCGAAACGTCTATTATGAGTAATGGGACATACCAGTATGGCTCTCCATAGAGTTTGAGCCAACGGAAAATTACTCTTTTTTTAAGCTTTCCCCTATTTCACTACCGGCAGATTAAGCCTTTAACCAAGTTGTTGCTCAGGGAGTTTCCCTCGGGTGAAAGAAATTGCCTGGCGAGCGTCAGAAATGTAAAAATACTCAATAGGGTTATTCAAGACAGAGGAAATCCTTTTATGCCACATGTAACAGTAACCATCACAATACCACATGTCAATAACAGTAAAGTGGTAAAAATAAACAAACAAGTAAATGTAAATATATATATACATTTATATATATATATATAGAGATATATATATATATATATATATATATATACTGTATATATATATATATTGTGATGTTTGGTCACTATTAGCTCCAATAGCGCTTCATAAGTAAGAAACTTTGGGTTTCATCTCCAGGACCTACTGGTGACTGCTACTTGCTCAGACTTTGTGAACAAATATTGTAGTAAAAAATGACTACGTTGGCCGAAACTAACTTGCACAAGTTTCAAATCCATTTTGGAGTGACGACGTTTTGTATATTTATTCTGGCTACATTCAGAAGATTCAAATCAACTGAGGAAAATCCTTTCACTTCCCGAATATCAACGCCTACGTTCAGACAAACTATCGCATCGCTACATCAATAGCAGGCGTTGTTCCTTAGATGAGCCCTGAAGAAAACGGGGTGTCTAGACCAACAGAAAATATTTTGTCCCGAATCCACCCTATAACTAAATCAGCTTGTTGGGGGGAGATTATAATACTGTCAGGTCACGAGAACGGTGACCTCATTTTACCTTTTATTGAGGTTATCGTCAGGAACATCGATTCAGATGATTGGCATCCCGTTGATAGGAATGGGATTCAATCTTCTTAAATGAACCCTTTCCCACCCCACACCCAAGAGGATAATCTCGTATGGTCCGACTGTCACCCGACATTTCAACACGGCTGTATGGGACACGCTCGTTAGGGCGAAAACAAAATACTTAATATTCAAAGTATATATTTGACCGCAAAAAAATACGATGAGCATCTGAGGCTTGCTGCGGTTTTGTAAACTCACTGGCTTCACTTAATTTATGATTACTTGAGTAAACAATCTTATCAGTGCAGACAGATTTACTCTATTCCGTGGTTTACCCGAGTGTGTGTGTGTGTGTGTGTGTG
>NC_134792.1:50447553-50500053 GCF_046742065.1 Oratosquilla oratoria | reverse complement strand
GTCGTTCTGCACAGTCCTGCTTATCGTCAGTCGATTTTTTCCTTGGAGGAAAGAGACTCGTTCTTTAAAAGGTCAAAGATCGGAGTGAACGTAAAATAAATAAATGAATAAATAAATAAACAAATAAATAAATAAAAGTATTTAATAATAACAACAATAATAATAATAATAAGGAAGTTCGCTGGCTGAGCGGGTTAGGGCGTCGTTACTTGCGGCGAAAGTCGAGGTGAGGGCGGTTCGAATCCTACCACCGGCGAAGTTGAACCAAGGGCATGGTTCATTAAATTCCATGCTACAAAGCCCTCTGTGAGGGGCACCGTCCTAGCCTCCCGATAGGGAGAGGAGTGTGTGACGTTAAACCATATCATCACCATCAATAATAATAATAATATTAATAATAATAATAATAATAATAATAATAACAATAATAATAAAGAGTCCAGATGAAAACTACAAAGGATTGGTCAGTGGAGTAACAGCACCGGACAAAGGTTTGGTGTGAACAAAGGGTACATGTGCTTCAGGGAAAGTGAAGCCAAAGAATGAACGAAAGAACATTCTCGAGGAACACCCAAAACGTCGGTTCCAGGCGAGTCGAATCAGTTCTTAGGGGAAGAGGCCATCGAAAAGCCACCTTAAATAGGTTGGAAGAAGTGTATTACGTTGTTTGTTTATGTATATATGTATGCATGTACTTGTATATATGTATGTACGTATGTGTTTTTGTATTTACTTATTTCTTAGTTAATTTGTTAATTTATTTATTATTCATTTATGTATATATCTAGCTATCTATCCAATAAATAAACTATACGTAGGTATCTTTCACTCTATCAAATATATATATATATATATATAATATATATATATATATGTACATATACACACACACACACATATATATATATATATATGTATATATATACACATACATATATGTACACATATATATATATATATATATACATATATACACATACACATATATATATACATATATATATATATACACATACATATATTATATATACATATATACATATATATATTATATATACATATATATATATTATATATACATACATACATATATATATATTATATATACATACATACATATATATATATTATATATACATATGTATATATATATTATATATACATATATATATATTATATATACATATATATATAAATATACATATATACATATATATATATATATATATATATATATATATATATATACACAATCTTATTCTCTTGTTTTCTTGTATGTCCAATTGTTTTTTTTATACTTCTGGTTTACCTGTCGCCACTTGTTTTTCCAACGCGTTACTTGTGGATTATCTGTCACCAACTTTTGATTAAAATAAGAACATAATTATGGAGGAGACTGCAAGAGATCATATGGCTTACACTAGGCAGTCCCATGTCTTTTGCCACCTGTCATCCCTATTCATACAATTATCTAATCTTTTCTTAAAATAAGCAATTGTTTCAATTCTTACTACATAATTACTAAGATCCTGCCTATTTCCTTTTTAAACCAAAATTTGTCCAAATTCAATCCATTTTTTGTGATATCCTTAAAGTTAGATGTTTTTTCCATTTTTTTTTTTAATTAGTTTAAAAAGTGGTTAGGTTATGTAAGGTTTGGTTATGTTAGGGTAGGTAAGCTTAGGTTAGGTTAGTCTGCAGAAAAAAAATAAAAAACGCTTTACATTTTACAAAAACTTAATCAGACTAACCTAGCCTAACCTAATCTAACCTAGCCTTGTGGATTTTCGGTCAAAACGTAAATTAAAACGTGGAAACAGATAATTACCCAGAAGTAACGCTTTGGAATAAAGTGGCGGAAGGTAATCCACAAGTAACGCATTTTGTTTTCTGAAATGTTTATGTATTTTTCAGTTTTCCTTCATTTGCCTAATTATCTAACTCTTCATCTGCTTAATCATCCAACTCTTTATCTGCCTAATTATCTAACTCTTTATCTGCTTAATTATCCAACGCTTTATCTGCTTTATTATCCATCGCTTCATCTCCTTAATTATCTAACTCTTTATCTGTTTAATTATCTAATTCTTTATGTACATATTCATTTATTCGTTTAAACTTTTATTTTGGATTCATTTACATACTTATTCATTATTATGTCTTGGAGAGCCCGATCTGTCAAGAAACTCCTGTAGTCTCACATCGCCAGTCATTTCTAGAATCACTTACTGATAAACACTATCTTTTTATCGCTGAAATGAATCACCTTCAGGCTAAAAGGAAAGAGGCGTAGGTGTGTAGGTGCAACTATGGAACTGAAGAAAGGAGACAGACCGGAAGCGTTGGAAGAGGTTGCACGGGTGTTAGGAGAGAAGCTTGTGGTGGGAAATGCACGGGGAGGTGATAGAAGCAAATGAGATTAACCATCTGGGAGTAGCGGAAAGAGGACAAAGATGGTGCAGGAACCTTAAGCAGAAGAAAAAGCAGAAGAAGAAGAAGCAGAAATAGAAGAAGAAGAAGAAGAAGAAGAAGAAGAAGATGAAATAGAAGAAGAAGAAAAAGAAGAAGAAATAGAAGAAGAAGAAGAAATAGAAGAAGAAGAAGAAGCAGAAATAGAAGAAGAAGAAGAAGAAGAAGAAGAAGCAGAAATAGAAGAAGCAGAGGAAGCAGAAGAAAAAGAAGAGGAAGAAGAAGGAAAAAAAAAGTGAGAGACATTGAAAAATTCCTCGGCAGAAGATGGTGCAAGAACCGGATAAGAAAGAAAGAAGGACTGAGAGAAATTGAGAAATTGCTCGGCAGAAGGTAGTCCTGTTGATGGAAAGTGGGACGGAGTACGAGAACATCACGAGAAGAGATGGAGTCCAGAGGAATAGGGAGAGGTGCGAGGAGGTATTTTACGAAGTGCCACACAATCATATCACTGTGAGGTGTGGAGCGATTGCCAGAGAGTATGGGGAGCTGAAATGGGAAGGGGGGGTTGGGGGGAGGTGCTGGTATTTGAGAGAGAGTAAGAACCAGAACACTTGAGGTGCAGGTATTTGGGAGAAGGAAATAGGGAGAGAGACAGAGATAGACAAAGAGAGACACACAGAGATAGTGACAGAAAGAGAGAGAGAGAAAGAGAGAGTAAGAACCAGAGCACTTAGAGGCAGAGAGGGAGAGAGACAGAGGTAGACAGGGAGAGAGACATAGACAGACAGAAAAGAGAGAGAGAGAGAGAGAGAGAGATAGTAAGAACTAGAACACTTGAGGGAATTTGAAAATATTCCGTGAGCGTTGGAAAAGAATATGATGATGAGAAAAAGTTGGTTTTGGAGTGAAACTGAAGAAAAGGGAAAATTGTCTACTCGAGCGAGACGACGCGACGTGAGGCAAGAAGGCCCCAAGTAAGGAACCACAGATGATAAGATCGAGAAGGTACGAAACCAGATGGGATGGAAATGCAAATGATATTGGAGAGATGAAGGAGAAGAAATGGGAGGAAGAGGCAGAAGAAGAGGAGTACAGGAGGTAACAGCAAAAGAGGCACGAGAAGAGGAGTACAGGAGGTAACAGGAAAAAGAGAGAAGTTGAGTTCAGACTCTTTCAAGAACGTAGAAACTTCAATGAAAGAGATGAAAAGAGAGGAAGGCAACAGTGGAAATAGAGAAGATGAATGCAGACTCTTTAAAGAACGAAGAAACTTCAATGTAAGAAAATATACGACGACCTCGGCGTGCGCACACACACCTCGTGGCGCTGTGGTTAGAGTTCTCGCCTGCCACTACGGCGGTCCGGGTTCGACTCCCGCCCGGGGCTAAAATAATTTCAGTATCGCTTCGATGCGGGTTGTTACTCCAACTCTCATGGGCGGGGAGTTGTGTGTGTGTGTGCGTGTAAGGTCACAGTATTACCCATAGATCGGTCATATACGAGCTCTGAGCTCTCATCCGGGAGGTTAATGACTGTCGATCGCGAGTCCAACACGTGATCCAAGACCATGGTGAATCACACACACGCACACACACACACACACGCACACACACACACATTCTCTCTCTCATACACACACAATTTACATCGATTATTTACCCCTTGCCTAGTCTTTTTTTTACCCCCCCTAAGGGGTAAATTTACCCCTGGCTGAGAATCACTGTCGTAGAATAATTTAAACAAAATAATTTAACCGCAGAGAAAAACAAATTATTGATATGTGTCGCCACAACAGCGCTGGTGACGCAATCGGAAACTTTCTTCTAATCGCGGGATTTAGTTCCGCACTTCCCTCCGATTCCTAGCAATGACTGTCACCTGTCCCAGACGCATAAAAGGGCACAGAGGACGAGTCCGGGTACAGCTACGCGCCTCCTGGCGTAGGGTCATCAACTTATTATTTTTATAAGTAATGGTCAATTAGTAATATCAGTGCATTACTCTCACTCAAATATAAACTGGTTAGAGCGACGTTTCACAATGATCCACTCCACCACTTGACTTTTAAATAAGAAATAACTTTACGATACTGTAGAATAGAACGAGAGAGTGAGATAGATAGATATACAGAGATAGAGATAGATAGATAGAGAAAGAGAGAGAGAGAGAGAGAGAGAGAGAGAGAGAGAGAGAGGGGGGAAGAGAGACAGACAGAGATAGAAGACAGAGATAGAGATAGAGAGGGGGGAGAGATAGACAGTGAGAATGAGATAGACAGAAAGAGATAGAGATAGAGAAACGGACAGAAAGACAGAGAGATAGAGATAGAGGGAGGAGATAGAGGGAGAACTTGGAAAAGAGTGAACGCGAGAAAAAGAAAAGATAAATCTAAGACAGACTTGATGAAAAACAGTAAGCTGAGAGGAAAAATAAGTGAAATATTTGGACAAAAGTAAAATGGCCCCAGGAGAAGACAAGTTGCAGATTAAGAAGATGATCCGGGATCAGAAGTCTGAAATGAGTTGAGGAAATTGATAAAGGACTTGGCAACGAGCAAATTCTCTTTCTTTCCTTTTTTCGGTTTCTACACACCTTTTCATCGATTTGTTTTCATATTCATTCGTTCACTTCTCCATCTGTTTACGTAATTGTTTGACTTGATTTTTATCTTTTTTTAATCTAATTTTTGTCTATTACAAACTTGTTTTTCTATCAATTAATTTATTTACTTGTTCATCTGTCTATTTGTCTATTCATTAATTTATTAACTACCATGTTTATTTCTGTATTTCTAAAATTACTATTTCTTTAATTTGTCTATTTGATAGTTAATTTTTTTACTTTCTAACCAGCATCATCATGAATCAAACTGTCCATTGCCGGTTGACTTCTTAACTAAATTTTCCGCAACTAGAATAGTAAAGTGTACTACCTATAAACCCCTTCAAAAAAGGCATCTGTTTGAAATACAAAGTGGGACCGATAGATTGACTAGAGGAAGCTCGAAATATGATATTTTGATAATGGATATCTAGTAATTACCGTCAGTGTAGGAATAATTACTTCAATTTCTTCTAACTCTTTCAAAGCGAAATGGCAGGATTTTTGTTCATGCCAGAACATGACTATTTTGTCTCACATACACTTGTCAGCTGAAGAAGATCACTTGGTTATTGCCTGAATAAAATCTATAAATTACGTCAGCGTGTTGAAGGGGTTTTCAATTACAAAGATTACAAAGGCGGAGCATGCCGACAGGAGACCGTTTGGTCCATATCTAGGTCGGATGCGAAAAAAAATCATAAATGATAGATAAATAGATAACATTTTCATCACATTATGAAAGCCACTGTAACTGAAATTCTTGAGACCGAAAAGAAAACGGGTTTGTTCTCGATACAGTATGTGGGCGTCACTGAAATTGGGTTAAGCATAGCTCTCTGCTTAACACAAGATTGTCCCAATCGCACACAAAGATAATGATGACTGGAGATAGTTGACATATGAAGGTATCAAATACGAGTCATATGATATGCAGAAGTGTGCATGATACATGTCATAAGACACGTTATGATCAGAAAATAAAATGAGAATATAACAAACAAGAGCAAAAATAAAATAAAGTCTGTATGTACAAAATCAGAAACGTGTACTGAGGACAGCTAGGATGGATATATTTATATATATATATATATATATATATATATATATATATATATATATATATATATATATATATACACCTGGCCAGGAGGGAAAACGTAGGAAAACTTGACAGAACATATATACCCAAAGAGGTTAGGTTATGAATATACGACGATAAGACGGAACAAGTACACTTGAAGAGGATAACTTAAAAAAATAAAATGTATAAATAAAAAATAAATGAATAGCCTAAATAAAAAAGGGGGGAAGAAACTTTTTCGCAAGATTGGAATCGCACCGATACAAAACTAAGATATTATGGTTCTAGTTGGGAATCTGGAGGTTGATAATAATAATAATAATAATAATAATAATAATAATAATAAGTGGTGGTGGTTTGTGAAAACTCAACCAATTTTGGAATGCATTACTTTAGGAGGGAATTAAAATATTTCTTCAAATGTGATTGTACCGGTGACTTAGGACAAAGGGATACAATGTAGATTTCCAAGTTACGTGGAAGTAAGATAATGAGAAGGCATAACAGAAAAAGTATCTGGAAGAAATTGACAATTTACAGATGCATAAAAAAACAAAACGAGGAAATTTTGTGGTGAATGTTGCAGTAGAATATAATCAATCAAGAGGAAGATCCCAAGAAAAAGTTTCAGCGCGTAGCATATTTTCAATATTTCGCTGTTGCCAGCTCTGCCAATTTTGTCCTACTCAGGGATAAACCTCAGACTTAAGAGACTTTGGAGAACAAAATCATCTGGCGTTAGTTTAAGTTCTTCAGCATTCTGCCGTACCTTACATATTTTATTCTGTTTAATACAGACAATATACATTCAGCTGAAAGAGGGGACTCCGGGCTGAAGGAGATTCCAGGCGAGCGAGACCCCTTTCCAGACAAACCCTCCTACTAAGCTGCATAAAATCACCTGTTCTTAGCCAGAACAACATCCTTGAAGTACGTCACGGCGTTGAAGGTGTTAAGAGAAGAATGCTCCAGTATAACCAAGATCTTCCAGGATTCCTCCTTCGTCTGGTCAAAAATCATGTGTCGTTAGCACCATGATCAAAAATTGATACACTCACTAAGGTCTTGCTTCCTTACCTGGAAACCGTCATTTTGATAAAAAAAAAAAAAAAAAAAAAAAAAAAAAAAAAAATATATATATATATATATATATATATATATATGTATACATATATATATATATATATATTATATATATATATATATATATATATGTATACATATATCATATATATTATATATATATATATGTATACATATATATATATGAATATGTATATATATATTATATATGTATACATATATATATATATTATATATATACATATATATACATATGTATATATATATATATATATATATATGTATACATATATATATATATTATATATATATATATATGTATACATATATATATATTTATATATATATATATGTATATATATATATATATGTATATATATATATATATATATATATTAAAAGTAGCGAACGTATCAAACAAATCAGACACCCCGGAAGTATGCAAATGCTATTTTTCTCATTAGATCAAACGACATTATATAGTTGAGGAAACCTATCCTACAGCTCAAGGGTTAAGACTACTTTGGCTTCATCGATGCACTGCTGTTTCTTAGAAATCGTTGGTCAAAATAATAATCTTAAAAGGTATCGTCATTCAGACGAGGCTAAAAGGTGAGCAAAATATACTGAACATTTTTGGTACGTGAAAGAAAAAAGAAGAGAGAGAGAGAGAGAGAGAGAGAGAGAGAGAGAGAGAGAGAGAGAGAGAGAGAGACAGAGAGAGAGAGAGAGAGAGAGAGAGAGAGAGAGAGAGAGAGAGAGAGGGGGGGGGGCCGGAAAAGACTGTAAAATGAGAAATTAGTAAAAAGAAAAAAGAGAGAAGGAATATCAGCCAGCAAGAATGTGAGGAAGAACGAAGAATTCTGGAGTAGGGAGATTAGAAAGTGAAAAAGGGGGAAAAGATAAAAGATAAGATTGAAACCTGAAATGGGAGATGAAAGATGAGACAGTGAAGAAACGACAGACATTTAAGAAAGAAAAAAAAATCGGGACGAGGGGAAATAAAGAATAAAAAAGGCATAAATGAAGCAATGAAATACGGTCTCTCTTAGCTGAATGGAATCGTCTTATGTTAGTCATAATAAAATCCGAATACATTTCTAAACGGCGTAATCATTGTATCATTTACCCTTTGGTGCCGGTATATATGCGGCCTACGATTTTTTTTCTTTGGTATAGTATATGGACTACCTTTCCAATTAAGTTAGGTTAGGTTAGGTTGGTTAGGTTGGTTAGGTTAAGTTAGGTTAGGTTGGTTGGGTTAAGTTAGGTTAGGTTGGTTGGGTTAAGTTAGGTTAGGTTTGTTACATAACCTAACCTTGTTTCAAAATTAAAGGTAGAGAGCCACTAAAGACCTTACACTTATCAAACATTTTCCAACCAATTGTAACGTGCCTTTTTATTGCGTTATCATGATCGTTAGTCACGTTTTTCATCTGGCTTAAATAATTATACTCTTCAACTTCTTCACGACTCTTACCATCGATTATAATCTCTTTATTTTGAACTGTGTTGGAAATTACTTTGGTTTTACTCTTATTCATCTTTAAAGCTACTTTGCGTTTTCCCTTGTTAACACATCTTACAAATCTTCTTTTCCTTATGAAATAAGAATATCATCCGCAAATCTTAGGTGATTGATATATTCAGTATTAATCTTCAAACATTTCTCTTCCCAACTTAACCTTCTGAAAACCTCTTTCAAGCAAGCTGTAAATATTTTTGGTGAAATTGTGTCACCTTGCTCCACTCCTTTCTCGATCTTTTATCTTTTTTGTATCTTTATGTATCTTTCGTATAAATCTTTTCTGAAACCCTTACTACCTATTAGTTAGCACCCTGCTTGCGTAGCGAGTTTAGTATTACTGTACTATTTTTTCTATCGTGTCAAAGGCCTTCTCGTAGTCTACAAAAGCTAAACAAAGAGGTATATTGTATTCTGTCCTTTCCTCGATGACCTATTTCATCGTCTGTAAATGGTCTATATTTGAATACTCACTTCTAAAGCTTGCCTGTTCTTTTGGTTGGTTTCCATCTAAAACTTTACCTAGTCTATTTGTAAGTACCTTGGAGAATAACTTATATATATTTGATAGCAAGTTAATCGGTCGGTAGTTACTTGGGTCTTTCTGGTCTCTCTCTCTCTCTCTCTCTGTGTGTGTGTGTGTGTGTGTGTGTGTGTGTGTGTGTGTGTGTGTGTGTGTGTGTGTGTGTGTGTGTGTGTGTGTGTGTGTGTGTGTGTGTGTGTGTGTGTGTGTGTGTGTGTGTGTGTGTGTGTGTGTGTGTGTGTGTGTGTGAAGTAAAGTCACTGTAGCATTGTACCATGATTCAGGAACGCTTTCGTGACGTAATCACGAGTATTATTATTAGTTATATGTCAATTTATCATTATTTACTATTTACCTGTTTGCTTATTAACTATACCTATGCATTTATGTATTTTATTTATTATTTACATTACTATAGTTTTTATTTATTTATTTATTTATCATTATTATGTTGTTTTTTCGCATCCGACCTAGATATGGACCACAAGGTCTTCCGTCGGTATGCTCCGCCTTCGTAATCCTTTGTAATAACTGAGTTATTTGTAGTGAACTTCTTTCCCTTTGTCTTTCAGAAGATCTATCGATAGTTTTTTTCCCCAGGTGCTTTTCCTCGTTTTATATTCTTCAGAGCAAATGCTACTTTTTCCTTTGTAATTTCTCGTAGACTACGAACGTCTACAGGTAAATTTACTGACTCAACTACGGTCTTTGACGAGCAAAGCTCTTGGTAAAATTCTTCTACTCTTTTTAACCATTCTGATTCTGCATTTAATGATCTCTCCCTTTCTAGTTTTCAAATATATCATTTGCTGCCTCCATAAAGCTCGTCTCCGCTCGGCCCCTTTAATACTTTTACCTTTCCGAATAGTTCCCCCCCCCTATTTCATCCGTTTCTTTTCTCTGATCTCTGCCTTTTGTCGATAAGCTTGTTTATCTAACAAAATGACTGGTTAATTGGAACACAGGAATGGCAGTTGTGATGCATGAAAAGACCAAGGTGGTTAAGCGAGATGCTTAAGAGAAAAAATACATTTTTTTGGGTGAAGCTTGAGATGGTTCGTTTACCCGTGTCCATTGGTTCGGTAAGACAAACTTGAGGGACGCAAAAGTGGCCTTGGCTCAACAGGAGCCGTAGGTTGCTTGGGTAAAACCCATGATGTGTCTGGGCAAGATCCGTTCGGCGCTTGAAGTGGAAGACATAGCGTGGTTGGACAGGAAACATAAAGGTCCAAACTGAGAATTATGAGGTGTCTGGACAGGAACTATAAAGGTTCAAAGGAGCCATGATGTGACTGGGCTGGAACCAAAAGGGTTCCAGGTGGGAACCTCGGTAGAAACAGAAGAACATAAGAATAAAGGAGACTGCAAGATATCCTAAGGCCTACACTAGGCAGTTCCATGTCCATTACCACCTGTCATCCTCATTTATAAAGTTGTATGTTTCTTAAAACAACCAATAATTTCAGCGCCCACTACATTCTTGCCTATTTAAGGTTGGGCAGGAATTCTAAGTAGGAGCCATCAGGTGGCTGGGCGAACCAAATAGGGTTCTAAATAGAAGGTATGCGCTATTTGTCATTACGTAAGAGTTTCAAGTTGAAGGTATGAGGTGGCTGGGATGAAAGTTGGAGGTACAAGGTGGCTGGGATGAAAAGAAAACATGGTTTGCTAGGTGGGATGCACGAGGTGGATAAGCAAAAGCGATGCTGTAAAGGGGAAGAGACCATGAAGTGGCTGACAAAAGGAAAGTGTTGGCTAAGAAACATGAAGTGTCAGGGTGGGTACGATAGGAAACAGACCAGGAATCTTGTGCTAGTTGAGCAGAAACAGGATAGAACCTAAGGATACGGATGGCCAGGAGCTGGCTGGAGAAGGGCAGGAGGAAGCGAGTGGTTCTGATACCTGGTATAAAAAAAAACAGCCACAAGGAAAGTTTTCGTGGCGATGTAAATGGGAGTTTTAATGGAAAAGCAAGATGAATATGTTACCCAAAGTTGGCTAAGGTGAGGTAGGAAGAGAAGCTCCTTGGAAAATAAAAAGGAGGAAAATGTGATGATGATGATGATGGTCCTGGTCATAATGTATGTATTATGCAAGCAGGGTAGTCGAGACAAGGCCGGCTGTGTGTGTACGCTCGCATGTCCTTAAAGAAGTTGGAGTTTAAAAATTGGAAGACTTGTAGTATGGCTTATCAGGGAGAGCTAGGGGCGGCGGGCTCAAACGCGAAAAGAAAAAGAGTAGGAAAGACAATCAGTAAGGCTGCTCCGTCAAAACATTACAAGCACATACACACACACACGTATTCACACACACACATACGCATACACACGCACACATACGCACACACACACACGAACACATACGCACGCACATAACCACACGCACGCATCCACACACAAACACAAGAAAAAAAAATACTCACTTGGGTCAAGCAAGGAAGTAGGTAGTTTTATGTCTGTATAGATGTTTGTGTCCCCAGGGATGTCCGCAATGCCCAACCTCGTGGTGATGGTGGTGGTGGTGGTGGTGGTGCGTGTGTGATGGGGGTTCCATTGCTCACTCCTGGTGCACCTCATGTTGGCCTTGTAAGTCAGTCTAACAACCTTTCAATGTAAACCCAGAAGACGAGACCCAAGCCGCCTTCGAAACGTCAATCCTTTACTTATAAATTACTATTATGGTTCCTGGACTCCAATCTAAGAAAAATTATAACTTGTGTTCAACTTTGTAAGAGAGACCCTCGGGGGAAATTACGAAACAAAGCGCTTTCGTTTATTTGTATCCAGTGCAAAGTACCTTGCAGTGATATAAATAAACGAAAGCGCTTTGCTTCATTAAGTTTTTATTTCCCAATATTTTGCATATACATAGAAATCTCTTCGTTGCACTCAATAAATGTTGCTTCTATGCTTAATCTTTTCACTGTTATTACGGGCTTGTTCATTTGTTCGAGCTGCTCGGGCAAACTCAATACACAGAAAAGAGTTGAGGCCATATGAACAGAGTCTATCTCCGCTCTTTATGACTTGTACAGTCTTTTCATTTGAGGCCAATTGTGTTTATTCAGTCGAGGGAAGCCACTCATGAAGTCGAAAGGTTAAGCGAGCTTCGATTTTTTCCTCAGTAAGGAATGACACTGGGAAACGTCGTCAAAAACGCAAGACGAGCACTCCACACAACACGCATCTAAAAACGCGGCAAAAAGAAAACATCAAACCTATCTTGTGTGAAACTACAAAAATCCTCCTCTCCCTGACAAAAAGGCGAGAAGCAAACGGGCTTCACGCCAGCCTGCTTTTAAATCATCGACTTTGTTCGGGACGCGTCTAACCAATACAACATCAAAGTCATTCCTACAAGGTTTCCCATTCAGGACGCTGAGTTTTATATTTGTCTTTGATAGCTTCCTCTTGCTTTTTTTTTTTTGCTTTTTCTTTTTATGTCTTCCTCAGGAGCCATGTTTGTTTCCTGTGGACCTCACAGAGGTCGTGGCAGCTTTCGCCTCGCCTACAGTGTTCTATTCTCCTTGAATTTCTCTTTTGGCTTTTCATATATCTGTATATTATACATTTGTTTCTCTTTTGAGTTTGTGATTTTAAAGACATTTGGTACTTTTCGTCCACTATAGAAATCCAGCTACTTCAGCACCATTGTCGCTATTATTACTATCACCAGTATCGTCTATCTCTATACCAAGAACTTTTTTCCCCCTTATTAGGGGGGTAGCCAAGTGAAGGCCATGTATCTACTCTCACCCTTCCCCACCTCTCATCTTAGCTCCCACTGCCCACGGTCTGAAGCAATACAGCAAGACACAGTGCATCCAATATTATGATTATGGTCATTCTACTACTACTACTACTTCTACGACTACTACTACTAACACTAATACAACTCTTACTACTACTACTATCACTAGAACAACTAGAACTAGAACTACTGCTATTACGACTACAACTACTTCTACTACTACTACTATTACTACTACAGCTAGTTCGACTACTAATAACATTATCCCCATCTCGCTCTTTAGTCCTGGTTTATTCAGTAACGTCTTCGTTGTCCTCTACCACTTGAATTTCTTATTCCTGATTACATTTGACTACAGCTTTTCACATCCATCATGTTTTTCTTACTTTTTATTAACAAAATATAAACCTGGTCTTCGACTACAAAACGGGAGTTCTGCCTTGAGGAGGACACGTATTTTGGGAGTGTTCCGTTCCGTTCGAGGTCACGTGGGATACAGAGGTCACAGGGGTCGCAGAGGTCACCGTCCTCGATTCAGCGCCAACGTTTTCTTTTTCTTTTTCCAGAGAGAAAACGGGGGAAAAAATGAGTGAAAAAAAAAGCTAATATACAAGTGATCGCAATCGGGTTCAGATTTTTTTCTTCGATTCCTTCCGCCTCATTTGAAACAAGGCCTCGATTACAAAAGGCTGCTTCGGTAATGAGCGCTGATACCAACATTCCATCATCTTGTGTGCCCGCCATCACCCTGATACCATTTTCTATCAACATCTTTCTTCCAGTTTATGGATTTAGTATTTATTACAATTGCCAAGAGTGGATCTTATTCAAGGAAACTCTTTCCATAACGAAATGGGAAAGTGTATGAACAATTAATTCTTTCATTGTGTTTTACAGCTTCAGTATTAATTCAAATTGCCACCATAATGATAATAATGATCATGATATTACGTACATATACCAAGGGCTTTTCCTACTTTACAAGGGAGGTAGCTAAAGTCAAAAGGCATAATTCCACTCCCATCCATTTCATCCCCACGTACTCCACTCCCATTCCCTACCTCTTTTCTTGGCTCCTCCTGGATGACGGGTCATCCCTGCATCTCGCCCACTGTCCTGGATCAGAAGCAATGATACTGCTTATGATCAGGAATAACGAGGACAAGAAGATTAATGGAAACTAAGCCAAAATGATAACAATAACGATAACAATTACCGTAACAATTATCGTAATCATAATTATAATTGTAATCATAATTACTAGTACATACATACATATACCAAGGCTTTTTCCCCCTTCCAAGGGAGGTAGCCAAAAAGGGAAAGGCATAAAAACACTCCCACCCATTTCATCCCCAAATACACTCCACACCCCTCCCACCCTTCCTCTCATCTGAGCACCTCCTGGATGACGGGTCATCCCTGCACCCCGCCCACCGCCCTGGGTCAGAAGCAGTGTCGCAAGACACAGTACATCCACAGCAAGGCCGCTTCATTTAATTGGTCCCCCTTTGCATATAAGGAGAGGACGGGGAGAAATCCCTTCGGGCTGCGTCAAAATTTACTCACACATACTACCCCACCCCCCACCCCCCCGCCCATTTCTCCTCATGCAGTCACAACATCATCCATATACAACCATTCTCCACTCACCTCTGTCTTCCGTCCTCTCCCTTCCTTCCTCAACAGACATTCCCCTCTTCCCCAAAGCCCCCTTCACCCCATCCATCCACCTCATCCTAGGACGTCCCCTCATGTTCACTCCCTCCACATCTGCCTTCCATACCTCTTTTACTAGTCTTTCTTCACTCATTCTTTCCATGTGTCCAAACCATCCTAATATTCATTCATCAACCCTCTCTCCCATGATCATAATTATAAGCACAATCATACTTGTACATTAACTTAATTGCCATCATAATCACGATCGTAAACAATTATAATCACAACCACAACCACTATCGTAATCGTTATCATAATCATAATTTCTGTTCTAAGTCTTATCTTCCCTCACCCTCAACCTCATACCAATCCATAATCAGATGCAGATGAAATGTGTAGGTTTCCCTGTGTGGTGGTAAATAATCACGAATAAAAGAAAATAAAAAACAAAGAAAAAACTGTGAATACATTGAAGACTTCGCGACTGAATACTACTCACGGACAGGTCAAGCGGTGTTATGACGTCATGAATATGTGAAATGCATAGAAAACGGGTTTCTTACTTGGGATACTCGTATAGAGAGAGAGTGGATGTATTGTCGAGACGAGATTTATGGTCACTGCGGATCTTACTAAAATATGATATCATTATAGAGTTCTTTTCACAACTTTTGGTAAAACATAGATAGTGGAAGTGCGTGTGTGTGTGTGTGTGTGTGTGTGTGTGTGTGTGCGCGAAAGAGTGTGCGTGTACGTGTAAGAGAGGGATAGAGATATAGAAATGGAGAGAGAGAGAAGAGAGATTGGAAAAGAGAGTGAGAGTGTGGTTGAGGCAGGGAGAGGCACAGAGAACAAACGAGAGAGAGAGAGAGGGAGAGAGGGAGAGAGAGAGAGAGAGAGAGAGAGAGAGAGAGAGAGAGAGAAACAAACGAAACAAAAGAGACAGAAAGAAACAGAAGACAAGGTGCAACACACTTGATTAACTCCTCTTTCATGACAACAACCTTTCTCTCGACGAATCTGATTCGCTTTCCGGTCCTAGGCGTCTACATTAGGCATTAGCAGCAATCCGCCTTAAACATTTACCTGTATCGCACGAGAGGAGAAATAAAAAAAGTCTGGAACAACAATCCAATATCGGATATAAAACGCAAAGACGACGGATCCAAATGCCAGATAATTGGATAAAAGGCGAATCCTGTGCATTCGCAATCACATCAACATCAAAGCTTCACTTGTAATTGTTCATAAAACCCTCATACCTGAGCGTGTCATTCCCGATGTCACATCGGGATTACATTACTGTCGTCACCAACGTCAAACGTGAAGGGATTCTGGGACATTCACACGGTAAAACGGTTTGTCAAACCCGGTTTGTCAAACAAGTGTTTGGAGTGATGTTTGACCGTGTGAATGGGGTATTTGGTTGTCAAACACGTTGGTCAAACATGTTTGACCGTGTGAATGGGGTATTTGGTTGTCAAACACGTTGGTCAAACATGTTTGACAAACGTGTTTGACAGTGTAATTGGCCCCTTATCGTCCTGCAAAGGGTCCTCCATTGGACCTGGCCATGATGCGACTTCCTACATGACAAATGACTTCTTTCAGCCGAAGTGGCCATAATATTAACGTCAAAAACAGGGATAGAACTCAGAGACGAGGTGTGCCTCGCTTTGTTTTAAATCTGTGGTTCTTAACCTTCTTTGGCATCGACCCAAAATCCTGCCTAGATCGACCACGACGACCTTTACCCTCTTAAACATTCAGTTTCATTTAATTTCTAAAATAATTGTACTCAATTAAATCGTCTCTATAATGTTGCGCTTAGACGTTAATGATCATAATAATATTTTCATCAGGAATATTGGGGAAATGATAAGTCCACAAATCCTTGGTGACCCATTCAAAAGACTTGGTGACCCAACCTCAGGTCACGACCCCTAGGGTTGAAAACAATTGTTTTAAACGGACGAACACATAACAGTAACAACGCCTGCGCGAAACAAATTTAGGCGCTTTGCTTGTTATTCAAACAGTATTCAGAAAACAACAAATGAAGCTTGAATATAGCAGGCATGCTCTAAAGATGAGGTAATCATACTCCTGTTATGTAAGGTACATATCTAAAACTCGGGTGAAAAATTTAATATATTACGCGAGATGAAAATATACAAATTTTTTCTTACCCCCTTCGCTACCTAGAGGGTTCTCCCCTACACACACATACGCACACACACGCACACATACACGCACACACACACACATGCATACACATACGCACACATGCACACACACACGCACAAATACACACACATGCATACAGTCACGCAGCCTCACACAAACACACACGACTCGATGGCGCAGTTGGTAGATTTCCGGGCCGCCGCTACGGCGCCCCGGGTTCGAATCCCGCCCAGGGCTGAAATCATTTCAGTATCGCTGCGCTGCAAGTCGTTATTCCAATTTTCGTGGGCGGGGAGTTGGGTGTGCGTGTGTGTGTGTGTAAGGTCACAGCATTACCCATAGATTGGTCATGAGCTCTGAGCTCTCTTTCGGGTATCACAAGTCCAACACGTGACCCAAGACAATGGTGAATCACATATATACACAAACACAAGCACACAATTCATACGCACTTATCTGAACGTTTTTGTCTTGAACAAGCATGCTTATAATACAGAGGAAAATTGAGTAGTACATATGTAAGAACACATATATTCACATATTAAGAACAAGTGAGAGAGGAGCTGGGGATATTTCCAAAGCTACAGGACCGTAAAACAGGAACATGACCAAATAAAGATAAAAAATTCTTTCTTTCGTCACTGATTTCAAAGTCGATAACTTTACCGCTTGGTGAATACCTTGAACGATCTTCTGTGTCTCTTTCTGAAGAATCACCACAGCGCGAAACTATTCAGGTAATAAATTCTCGTTCTATTTGTGTATTTTCCCTGTTCCTCTCTTATAACTGGTCTGGATGTTTTTACATTCACGTCTGTATCTAATCACAACATTCCCAAGGACCTCTATTAAAGCAGCACTCTACCCTAGCCTCCCTTTTTTGAACTCAAAATATCTAGAAATTAGAGAACACATTTAAAACTCATTTATTCAGAATTCAGTCTGTCATACATTTTGGCGCCGCTAATTACATAACAATAGGGTATGGTATAAATACTTGATCTGTTATAAATCCACGTAATTCAGTCAGGGGTAACAACCTTCCCCCCCCAAAAAAAAAAAAAAAGACATTATACAATAACAAGGCATTTTGTTTTACAATGGATAACAACGGATTAAAATGGCACATCACTCTGAAACAAGATCCCTCGTTCCAATCGGATGTACAAAACAAATAAACAAAACCACATAAATAAATAAATATACAAACGAATAAATACACATGTATATAAGAAAATAAGTAAGTAAATAAACTACTCAATAAACAAGTAAATATAGATAAGCAAATTACATAAGTACATAAATATACATACATATACCAAAGGCTTTCTTCCCCCTTACACGGGAGGTAGCCAAAAAACAAAGGCATAGAAACCACTCCCACCCATTTCCTCCCCTACATACTCCCCTTCCCTCCACCCTCTTATCTTGGCACCTCCTGGATGACGGGTCATCCCTGCATCTTGTCCACTGCCCTGGGTCAGAAGCAAAGTCACAAGACACAGCTCATCCACAGCAAGGCTAATGAATAATAGATAAATATACACAAAAATAGACAACTATACATACAGAGGTTGTATGATAACGTTTTATTGTATAGAGAAAAAGTGTTCCAATACTTCCTTCACGTGAGCTAGACAAAGTGAGGCTGTCTTTTAGCTAATAATAATGAAATTAATTTACTTTCTCACCAGACGGCGGGCAGACGTTATCATCTGTCAGTCGTCGGCCTTTTGACCAGACTCCTCTAGTCGTTACGACCTTCGTAGAATTCCTCTCGATTTATTTCTTCTAGTGTTAAATCTATTCTAAGTTCATCTGTACACAATTTAACTCGGGGTCTACCGATTAATCGGCATGGACAATATTTTGCCGATGACGATGCAGATTCTAAAAAATAAATAAATAAATAAATAAAATAGATAAATAAATCGCCGATCCCGATGCCAATTCACCAAACAAGTGCCGATCCTTGCCGATGTCGATTAATCGGCACATCCCTAAATCTAACACTCTCTTTCTAGGTCTTCCAGCCGATCTCTTTCCTATTGGCTGCCACGCCATATATTTCTTAGGCCGTCTATTCTCTTCCATTCTCCTGACATGCCCATACCATAGCCTCTGTACTAAAAGGCTTCAAACTAAGGTATCACAATTAACCCTTTAAGCCTTTTGACCTTCATTCGGTTGTACCCAAAACTACCCGATTTCATTCAGCTGAACTATAGCCTCCAGAGGCACAAAAACATCGATAACATTTGTCGGTAACAAGTCTTTGATGTCTATGAGAGCATTCACAACAACCTGAGAAAAAAAAAGTGCGATGAGCTTTTCGTGTGTTTTTTTTCACGAGGAAATTCATGTCAATAACCTATGTATATATGAAATATATTAAATGAAAATGTTTCGGTCCAATAGCTATACATAACAGCAATGCTAAAGCTTGTGATATTGGAATTACATTGAAAGTAGTATCGGTTTCAATAGTGTTCATACACATGTATATACAAAAGCGATGCCTGCAAAATACCATTCTCAGCAAATACTATGTGTGAGAGGTAGATGGGAGTGTTAGATGATAGCAGGCAGTAACTGTGGAACGAAAATAAATAAATACATAAATAAATAAATAAGAAAGCCTTAGCAGGGGACCCTCCCTTTCTCTTGATTATATATAAAAAAGAAAAAAAAAGGAGGCTGGCCGCGCGTGATAGAGCGTCGTTACTTGCGGCGAAGATCGAGGGAATGGCGATTCGAACCCTGCCACTGGTGAAGTTGAACCAAAGGCATGATTAAATAAATTCCACGCTACAAAGACAGAAAGGGACACCGTCGTTACTGGCAGCGAAGATCGAGGGAATGGCTGTTGGAACCCTGCCACCGGTGAAGTTGAACCAAAGGCATGATTAATTAAATTCCACGCTACAAAGACTTCTGGAAGGGGCACCGTACTAGCCTTCCGATAGGATGGATTGGAGTTTGTGACGTTAAACCCATATCATATTCAAAACGAAATCTCTTATAGAAGAAGCCCCTTATTGTTGCTATCTAACCTGACACTTTTGCTTAATTTTACGACTTAAAGTGTTTATTCCACTCGTGTTCAGACATACTATTTAACTTGGAATCTCTCTTTTCGGCAACAAGGTTAAATTCAACTTAAGCCTATCTTAATCCACTCCTTTATGGCGTCTTACTACTTTAGTTGTTTGCTCTACTTTGCACCAGCGACAGACTTTTTGTGCAAGATTCTCTTCTTTGGCAAAACAAGTTTCCTAATGGCGGCCAGAACAAACCAACAATGCACTCGTACAAAAAAACTGAAATGATTGAGACAGATTCAATTCGGCTCTTTTTTCAGCAAGACAAAATCGTGAGCCCGGAGAATTAACAAAATACATAAACAGAGTTATCACAAGTGGAAAGGTGGTGAGGGAGGAAAATTGGCGTTTTATTGCCAAAGTTTCGTCCTACAAGGACTTTCTCAGAGCCAACGGTTTTTGGTGTCTACCTCACCACCCTTCCACTCATTCTGTCTTACGTACATCAACAAAGTTATCACAGTTTAAGGGGTAATTTCCCAGACCCGATTATAATCTTGTACAGTTTCATTCAGACTATGGTTAAGATCTTAGCCAGCGTGAGCAACACTCAATAAACACCATCCCACTCCCCACCACGTAGTGGGAAGTGAGAAACCCCTGGTAGATCAAAACCCTGTCAGTTGCGGGAATTTATTATTATTATTATTATTATTATCATTATTATTATTATTATTATTTATCTTTTTTTTTCCGATGTTGGGTCGCCTCCCCGCCTCTCCAGGGCTGCCGAGAACCAACACAACAGCCCGGAGCGAGTCCCGGGAATCAAACTTACGACATCCGGCTCATGAGTTCGACACGGTATCCATTAAGCTACTGCGCGGCCCTGAGCAACACTAACACTCACATTTCATGTGAAACGAGAAACCACGTCATCATTCTCATATCTTAGGCAAACGTCATCACTGTGTCATAGTATGCGTTCTCGCCATGACATTCAGAATCTCCAGCAGGAATAGACCCTTTAAGAGGGTTCCTACTACGTCCCAACGTTCTGTGAACAAAAGTCTCAAGATACGATTATTTGCCTTCCACCACAGCCAATGGCGGGTGACGCGCATCCTACTAACTGGCATCCTATTTGGGTAAGCGCGCTGGTGAAGGTCCTGTTAAAATGATCAGCAGCCTAGTACTTTGCAGATCGAAGCAAAACAGCCCCACCATTCATAGACACAAGAGTGAGAGCTCTTGACAATCGTTTGACGACCATCACTGGGCCTTGAACGATCATCGGTGAACGATAATCGCACCGAGCAAAACGTACCTGAAGACTGCATGAGCACCATCTCGAAACTGCTCCCTGTCTCGTTTTCTGTTCCCCTTCTAACCACAACAAAACCCAAGACTCAAATCCTCCGCTTATGGAAACGCACCTTACATAATTTCTTCTGGTCGACACCAAATGGCTTATTCAGCTTAAAAGACGTCGCCAGAGCAAAAGCTTAGACGCTATTTTGTAGCGGTGGGCCGATTTATCGGCATCGACAAGAATCGGAACTCTTTTGGTGAACCGGCATCGGCGAGAATAGGTGTTTTTTTTTTTTTTTTTTTTTTTTTTTTTTTTTTTATTCGGCATCGTCATCGGCAATATTTTTCCGATGACGACACCGTTTCTCGAGGGAAAAAAAAAAAATCCAATTCTCGCCGATGTCGATTCACCAAAAAAGTGCCGATTCTTGCCGACGCTCTAAGCAAGGTGACAAGACGATTTCAATCAGCTTATGAAACGTCACTGGAGGAAATGTAAGTCCTCTTCACTCCGGCAGCTAAGCTATGCATGCGTGTTACGTATTCCTGGATGGCTTAATTGGGTCTTAATCAAATGAGGCAGTTCTAAGTGGCAGTTGTGCCACGCGAGCATAACCCCGTCGTTACCGAGGTGGTGACAAGGAGGGACGGACAAGATGGTTGTGAGGCAACAAGATCGGAATAAACGTGACATCAGGTACAGAAAGAGGCGACGATGAATTCAATACTGAAGAGGTGCAATGGGGGGTGAATAAAGTAGAGTGGAGGCAGCCAGGGAGAAAGAGGGAGAAAGAGAGAAAAAGAGAGAGACAGAGAGGGAGGGAGGGGAGAGAGAGAGGGGGGGGAGAGGGAGATAGTGAGAAAGAGAGAGAGGAGGGAGAGAGAGAGAGAGAGAGAGAGAGGAGGGGGAGAGAGAGAGAGAAAGAGAGAGTGAGGGAGGAGAGGGAGAAGGAAAGGGAGAAAGATTGAAAGAGAGAGAGAAAGAGAGAACCAGTACGTAGCTGTCTACAAATGGTAATCATTTACCTCGTTTTGAAAAAAAAATATATGAATGTAGTAATCTCAAGACAAGACGTGTGTGATGTAATTAAAAAAAAATCCCTCATCCAAACTGCCAGTTACGAACGAATACACGTGTTTTTTCTTTCCAACCACTACCCCTAATGCCACTGGATCAATCAACTGGCGGTATACCTCAGGAAATTCAACTCCAGCTGGCTTTGTCTGATCTCAAACTTCTGCAAAAGACTGCATCCGCTGCGTCGACAGCTGCTTCGAATGTCGTGCGAATAACGATATTCCCAGCAAGTGTTCTACGTGTTAAAGATATAATAATAATAATAATAATAATAATAATAAATAAAATAAATATATAAATAAATAAAATAAAGATATAAATAAATAAAATAAATAAACTACTGATGTGTGTTCAACACTAACTACGATGGAACCTGAACTAGATCTTCCCTCTGCTGCAATTCATCTCAATCCAATTAATGACCTTCCTCTACGTTATCCTACTCTATTTTCATTGCAATGGATTACAAAGGAGGAGCATACCGACTGGAGACCATTTGGTCCATAACTAACTTTGATGCTAAGAATAATTAAATGAAGGAATGAATAAACAAGCGAACCAAACAATTGACAGCCATTACTACATTGCACTGCCTTTGCAAGAAGTTTATTCCATTCATTGACTACACTGTTGGCGAAGTTGTTTATACCCATTTCCAAATTAAATCTACATCCTGACACCTTGAGACCATTATTTCTCGTCCGATTCGTATTCAGTGTGAAAATTCCACTTTTTATGTTGTCAATTTAAAATCTTGAAGCCCTGTATCAAGTCACCATTGAGTCGACGCTTTTAGGGAAAAATAGATCCATTATTCACCAAGAACTCCCCAAAAATAGTGCACACACACACACACACACACACACGTTCGCGCACACAACTACCGATATACATACATACATAAATATATACATGCATGCATACAAACATACGAGTACGTATACATAATATTTTCTTAATGTGATACAGTTATTTCTTTTTATAAATCCGAAATAACTTTTGACTCCCTCCGGTCTTTCTTCCAAGCACACACCAACCCTCCTTGACGCCTCCCAAAGAGTATATTCTGTCTGGATCCAATAATACATACGCTTTGTATTATTCTTTTAATGTCACAACCCCCCCCCCAAAAAAAAAAAAAAAAAAAAAAAAAAAAAAAAAAAAAAAAAAGGGGAGGCTAGGCCGGTGCCCCTCACAGAGAACTTTATAGCGTGGAACTTCATGAACCATGCCCTTGGTTCAACTTCGCCGGTGGCAGGGTTCGAACCGCCATCCCCTCGTCCTTCGTCGCAAGTAACGACGCCCTAACCCGCTCGGCCAGACATTTTCTGTTACGTTTAGTTGTCTGACGTCTGTTGAGAAGACGTAGTAAGAGCACTTATTTGTATCTTGTTTTACAATAAGAATAAGCCCGTTCACCTTATAACCCAACAATGCAAAGCTGAACACAGCGTAAAACTTCAAAGAAAGCATCAACCATTGTGGCACTTATAAGTGAACGGTTGTCGGTTGATAGGGAGAGCAGACAAAACCCAGTCACCGAGAAAGTAAGCGGGTCTATATAATCAGACGAACGAAAGTAAAGAAATAAAACATTATGAAAGAGAGCTATTTCTAAGATTGCGTGTCCTTGTGAACGGAGTATTCTACAGGGTAGACTGCGCAATGGATTTACTATCGGATGAGTAGACAGCGGTGTACAAAGCGAATAACAGACCATTTGAGGGATATGCTAGTATGCTACAGACGCGGAGAGTCGAGTCCACGGTGGGCCCTGCTGGTTCGGTGACGGCGCAATAACACGAATGTGTGGTAAATGTTGAGTAAATATTTAAGCAACATTAAATTTTTGTGGTTGAATTCACTGCCTCTTTAGCTCGCTCACCATTTTCGCTCATTTTGGCCTAAGGCTTTGTTCAAGCGTGCATGAACCTAGGGAGCCTGCTGGTCGGGACGTTTATGTGAGTATGTAAGTGTATATATATAAGTATGTATGTATGTAAGTGTAAGTATGTAAATGTATGTAAGTGTATGTATGTAAGTGTATGTATGTAAGTGTATATATGTAAGTGTATGTAAATGTATGTATGTAAGTGCATGCAAATGTATGAAAGTGTATGTAAGTGTATGTATGTAAGTGTATGTAAATGTATGTATGTAAGTGTATGTAGGTGTATGTGTGTAAGTATGTAAGTGTATGTAAATATGTATGTATTTAAGACAGAATAGGCTTTAGTTTGATCACAGAAATACATAAATATGAAAACAGTTAAATGTGAGGGAGCGTATATATCAAAGCTACGTTACCTAACTAAAAAAATACCCCAAAAAATTAGGTTTGAGTTCATGAATTCTTTTAGTTATACGATATTTTTTTTAGTTAAAATATCTAGAGATGGTGTATAAGCATCTAAAGATGTCACTTTAACCTTGAAACAAATAAGAACCTCTAAATAACACTTAGTAATAGCAGAGATCTATGATTACACATTGTAGCAGTGGGATTCGAACCCAGTCCTCCGATGAGGTTGGTGCCATGGCCACAAAAACAAAGTTTCGGATTCATACAACTATCAAAAATGTGAGAATACAGAATATTTTGTCTAAGATTCCATACAAACGTACTTGCCATACATAGTACAATCGAGAACTACAGGGTGGTCTGAATATATTGTTACCCATACCAATAGTAATACAAATTACATGTCCTGGATTCAGTTATTTACTGTAAGAACAATAGAACAAAATCAGAACACTGGAACAAAATGTTCCCATCGCAGTATTGTCGTCTTCGGAGGAGCTGATTGGCCGAATCTTCCAGTGACGTCATGTCGCACAGCACCCGTTATGCTCCTGTGTGACTGAATAATGCATACGCTTATGTGCCCATACAACCGGCCTGAATGCAGGACATGTATTTTGTATTACTGTAATACTTATACCTCTGTTGGTAGGGGTAACAAGATATTCGGACCACACTGTACAACTGTTGACCACGTTACCTTGGACCAGATTTCAGGATTTCTGGATGTTGGAATATACCAACGGTCCCTTGGGTCACCAAGAGTTTGTGGACTTATTATTTCCCAAATATTCCTTTCAGAGTATGATCGAAGTATTGATCCTAATTGTAGAATTCCTAAGTCTTTATCATCTAAGACTAAGAAAAAATTATTTTTGTCTCCCATTTTTACAAGCACACTATTTTATACATAAAAAAAAAAAAAAAAAAAAATGAAGGTAAGGGTTGCCATGGTCGATCTGGACAGGATTTTGGGTCGCTGCCAAATAAGGTTAAGAACCACTGGCCTCCACTATCACAAGAAAACAGACGAAAAAGAAATATTATATATATACATATATATATATATATATATATAATATATATATATATATATATACATGTTTGTATGCAAGCATGTGCGTGCTTGCGTGTGTGTCTGCGTACGTGATTGAGTTTGTGTGCGCGCGCACGTACTTGTCTATGTATTTGTGTAAACATACGTGTATATATGTATACGATTGTGTGTGTGCGCGCGCGCGCGATGCATACAGGTATGGCCGGAGCCTAGTAAACTTAAAGTGAATGAAAGAATACAATAGAAAAATGTGAGGTGGATCAGTACATAATTATAAAAAAAAGTGGGTCTGGGTAAGTTTGGTAATGTGAAAAGGTGCCAAGAATGTAGAATATCTTAAATTGCAGCCGAGCTCAATATGATGAATATATTGGAGAGAGAGAGAGAGAGAGAGAGAGAGAGAGAGAGAGAGAGAGAGAGAGAGAGAGAGAGAGAGAGAGAGAGAGAGAGAGAGAGAGAAGTAGAGTAGGAAGAGCGAAGTCTGAAGGAAAAAATATTATTCCTAAAAATAAATAAATACATAAATGAATAAATAAAAAAAAAAGTAGGGAATGAATGACGACAATAGAATGAAATAGAGAATTCGGAACGGTTTGTGGGAGTGACAATGGCCACAGATAATAAATAAAAGGACAAGTTGAGAGATTTAGGATAATGATAGGATTAGACGAAGAGAGGGCGTAGGAAGACAAGTATGGAATGATTTGAGCAGTCTACAAACTGCATCCCCGTTGATGTTAGTGAATATGAAACAGGAGGGAAATTATGAGCGAAAACAAAACATAATAGAGGAAAGGGGAGCAATAAAGAAATGGGAGGCTTTCAAGGGAAACGTAAAGGTGGCGCCTGTGACTTACGAAAATAAACTGAGGCGACCTTTTGTAATGAGGTGAAGAAAGAGGACCTCCTACGCGTGCGTGTGTGGGAAAGACAAGGCGAGATGAAGGGGACGAGTGATCAGGAAAAGAAAATACAAAAGGCGAGGGTCGGACTTCGAAGAGGCACGGACTCCAAGGGAATAACGAAATAAGAGACACACGTGTTGGTGTTAAACGAGAACGAATGGGAAGGTAGACAGAGACTGAATGGGTAGAGAGGCGAAGCAGGGAATAGGCATATAAATAAATATATAAAAGCAAAATGTTATGACAATCAAAGAGGCTATTCATAGAACCTGTTTGGTAGTTGGTTGCGAAGATGTCGAGTATGTTGTATATACGTGTGTATGTTCGTGTGTGTGTGTGTGTGTGTGTGTGTGTGTGTGTGTGTGTGTGTGTGTACGTATATTTCTAAGTATGGAATGTATGGTTTTAGGTATAGCAAGACGGGAGTATTCCAGTTCAGACACGATAATAGCGAATCAACAACACAGGCCAGACGAGCCCTGTAGCCCTATTAAACCCCATTCGACAATGAAGACCTTTTATTCCCTGAAACAGCGTTGTGATTCGTATATCACGTACGATACGTGAACATACGTGGAGGAATACACACGTACTCTACGTGACACGGTGACGGGCAGCGCTAAACAAACGAAATTTGGGTAAACAAGATCGACCACGCATACTTCAGGAATCATGTGATTATATACTACGTCTTGCACGTCAATTGCCCCTAGGCAATTGAAGTTATGTGCTGGGCACCTATGGAACATGAAACCAGAAAGAGCACAAGGAATTTGCAATTACACTGTGTGTGTAGTTTTAATCTTGGACCTTACCCTGTCACAGATATTGTTTATTGTGGGTTGTACTGTATGTTTGTTGTAACTGTAACTTTGAATGATCTGGATCTACAAAGAGTTTCAATTTGTATCATTACAAATTGACTAAATAAAGTATTTATTATTATTATCATTATTATTATTATTATTATCATCATCATCATTATTACTACTACTACTACTAAACAGAAATGTAGTGGCACATTTGTAAAAAACACAAGAAACCCACAGTCAAAGAAAATAAACTTCGAGTGAAAGAAGATTCTATATTTAGACTACCAACTGTAGCCCTCTTCAGGAAAGTACTGTGTTATTTCCGAAGAGGCCATGCTGGGTGAAACGTTAGATATACTGAAGAGGGCTACAGTTGGTAGCCGAAATGTAGAATCTTCTTTCATTCAAAATTTATTTTCTCCGAATGTGGGTTTCTTGTGTGTTGCAATCACACGTTGTGTTGTATGTGAATACAAATCCACGCATCTACATGTTTATATCTCATACGTATAAAATTCTGCATGTACAAATACATCTAACAATAGATATGTATACACACTTCATTTGGAAGTTACGAAAATTATATCAAACAGAATAGTTAAAATTGTAATGTTTCTACTTGTTCATTGGATATTTTATTTAGCTGTCTATTCATTTGATTGTACAGACGATTATTTATTAATTTAATTATTCATTCACTACTTTGCTTATTTGTATGTTACTTTTTTTCTTTTAGAAATCTAAGTGTTCACTTAATCACACATTACGTCTTTATTTTTAATTAGGTTGCCTAGTTGAATATTGCTCATCTATTTATCAACTTATTTCTGTATCGCATTTCTATTCTTACCTATTATTCTTTTTTTATTCTGCGTTCAGCCTCGTTATGGACCAAACGGTCCATTGTTGCTACGATTTTTAATTTCCAAACAACTAAGGTTTTGTATAAAAAAAAAAAAAAAATAAATAAAATAAAAAAAAAAAAACACTGATGACTACGATCCACCACTTATCAGATTCCGTTTTGCAGTCGATTTGATTTATGTGAGGGGAAACCTTGCATTGAGAGGGTTGGAGCTGTGACTACAAATTACTGTGCGACGGTGATAATTTTCTCTGATTTTGTTTAGCTGGGTGGTAGCCAATTCTCTTCGGCTGACGGAAGGAACTTGTACTGAAATGGTTTAAGCCCTTCAGCACAAACTATCAGAGCAAATTATCAAAGAAGTTCCTTGTGGAGTTCTACAAGGTACGATCTTGGTACCAGTGATGTTCTTTGTCTACGTTATTATTATAATGGGTGGAACAGTCACACCAATCTATTTGGTGATTGTACTAAACCAATTCTGATCTTTTCATTCATATTAGTATATTCATCTATGTCTACTTAATTTCTATTTTTTATGGATGAAATGTCATAAAAACATTTAACATTTGAAAAATGAGGTAGATTATTTGCGTCAGTATCTGAAGAACAAAATATTTTAGTGCTGCAGACAGAAACAGTCACTTTATTTAATTTTTATTTTTATGGATGAAGTGTCAAAAACATTTAACGTTTGAAAAATGAGGTAGATTATTTGTGTCAGTATCTGAAGAACAAAATATTTTAGTGCTGCAGACAGAAACAGTCACTTTATTTTATTTCTATTTTTACGGATGAAGTGTCATAAAAACATTTAACGTTTGAAAAATTAGGTAGATTATTTGCGTCAGTATCTGAAGAACAAAATATTTTAGTACTGCAGACAGAAACAGTCACTTTTCCTCGATGTGGTCTGACAACCACAGCCACGGATAATAATAGAGAGCTGCTTAGAATCAAGACGTACTTCTCAAAGGAACAGATAAACCCGACGATGAATAAGCAGTGTCGAAATAAAGTAGAAATTGAAAGGAAGAAGAGATATTCAGGAGCGTCCGTCTGGGCTCTAATTTATCACAGTATCTTCGCGTCCCTTTAATTATTTCTTGTGTTCCTTATCATTGCTCTAGGGTACCCGCTGACCTTAGATCTACTGGTAAACAATCTAGAATATGATTACTTATCACGCAAGAGAACTTGGGTTATTTTTGGCCCATCTTTCACACCCAATTTAGTGCGAACATCAACTTCCTACTCTTTGCATTAATTACCTCAGGAAGAAACCATTCACACGCTGGAAAATAATACAACATAGAAAAATTAAAGTTACGAAATGTACACTCACACCCAATTGAGTACGACCATCAATTCCCTACTCTGCATGAATGACTTCAGGAAGAAACCATTCACACGCTGGAAAATAACACAACATAGAAAAATGAAAGTTACGAAATGTACACTACGCCCAAAAACACTCAAGGCAGCGTACTGATACACAGCTAGATACGTAATGGTAAAACATACGTAATCACATAACGCAGAGACAAGCATGTGTACACGCAAAGATAAACATCTTTATTGTTGGTAACATCCTCAGCTACAACACGCACACACATGTGCATACGTAAACAAGCATGGACATATCCAGGAACATGCACATGTCGATACGCATGCACGAAAATCATTCACACATACGCCCGCACGTATGCACGCACACACACACACACACACAAGCACGCGCGCGCACACACATACACACAAACACGCACACACACACATACACACAATCACTCACACATACACACACACACAAGCACACACACACACACATACACACAAATACGCACACACATACATACACACACACGACACAAGCGCGTGCGTACAATTTAGGTACTTGAATAACTTACAGAACGAGGAGATATAAAATTTAGTACTGGATTGTATTTTCATTGTAAACAGGGAAAGTGCCGAGAGAATGATATAAGGTCAGTTGATTGGCAACTTGCAAAGAAGGAAGCCGGAGGAACTCCCAAAGTGCAGATCAGTGTCCTTTACCCTCAAAGTAACTAAAATGTGTCAGAGAATTGCGAAAGATAGATGGACAAAATGCTTGGAAGAGAGTGCATGTTCCCTTCCCCACTTTTCCTCTCTCTCTTTCTCTCTCTCTCCTCTTTCTTTCTCTCTCTACCTTGGCAGATAACCATTTTGCGGTTAACAAAAGAAAGTTACACGTTTCAAATATGTCGAGTTTTTACTCAAGAACAAACTATGAACTAAAAAAATAAATGGGTGAATAAAATATTTATGCCTGGAATAGACAAGAATTGGTTTACCATTAGAGTGGTCAACGAATGGAATAGACTTAGTAACCATGCAGTGAGCGCTGAAACTATCGGTTGTTTTAAGGAAAGGTTAGACAACTTTGTAGATGGGGATGACAGGTGGCCATGGACTTGGAACTATCTAGTGTAGGCCTTATGGTCTCTTAGTCTCCTTCATTCTTATGTTCTTATGAATCTGTAGAAAGCTTTTGGTTCGGTATCTCACAATCTGTTTATATTGAGATTGAAATGTTTAGAAGAACTTAAACGAGGTCTGCTGGGAAGAATGAAGGAATGATAGTAGTTCATAAGAACAGCGTATCCGACCAGAGGGAAGTTTCTTGTGAGGTCCCACAAGGTACGATGCTGGCACCAGTGATCTTCTTTGTCAACGTTACCAATATGATGGGTGGAACAGTCACACCAATCTATTCCGTGATGGAGCTATAACCATGAAGAGAGAAGAAAAGGAGAGTAATTATAAGTTCTTACAGGAAGAACTAGAGAGAGTAAATCAAGCAAGCCGGATATGGTGAGTGAATTTCAAAGAAAGATCCAAATTTCTGGATATGAGCAAAAATAAAGAGTTCCACAAACAAACCTCTTATCATCACCATTACAGTTAGACGGATGCAAATAAACAAACACACACACACATATTTACACTTACACACACACACACACACACACCATGCACACGCAATTAAACACAGACACACACACATATTTGGTCTTACAAAATACGACATTAACTGGAACGTGCTCATAACTTTATCATGACCATAGCCGGGAGGTTTTCACTGCTACCAAGTTAGGACAGGGCAAGAACAGGTAATAAATCTCTCCCTTATAACATAAGTCTGGACAAATCGCTGCCTTAATCCTGCTGTATAAACGTACGTGCCGGGAAGGGGATCGGGGAGGTCTTGCAAGTGGTTCACAGGGACACTGGTAGGCGAAGGGTGGAGTAATGGAGTGAAAGAGGGAAGGAGGGGAAGGAGGAGTGAAGGAGGGGAATGAGTGAAGGAGGGGAAGGAGTGAAGGAGGGGAAGGAGGAGTGAAGGAGGGGAGAAGGGGAAGGAGGGATGCAATGTGTAGAGAAGGCCTTACAAGTCTTTTTGGGTTTGTGATCTCGAAAGTGTGACATATACGGAGACCGAAGCCGCTGTGGGCTACGGTGAGAAGAAAAGTATGTTGGCAAGTTCGTCTCCTTTATTAGTTGGTCGGAACTGAACTGACTGTACATACGTTTTTTGGTCTTAATGATTTACAATATGTATACAACTTGTGTAGGTCTCTGCCCATTAATACTAAGAAAACATACGGGTATGTCTTTTACAATGGTTAAGTCATGTGATCTAATGTATTTAATTGGAGATTAGTCTGTCGACTTCTCCTCTTGTGTTGCGCAGTCCTTTCAGTCCTTCTCGGCCCTGTCGACGTGGTTTGCAGATTCTGCGGCCGCCGTGTCCTATTCCTTCGGTCCAGGTCATCCTTCCTGGTTACCTAAGCTGAAAGGAGGAGCTACCAGTCCTTGGCAGTGGAATAACTATGACGCGTTATCGCCATATGTCAAGACATACAAACAAGTATAGCTCTACGAAACCAGTCTGTATCATCTTGGGGGCGGCACTTGTAAGAGGCGTCCCAATTGGTGTGAGGTGATCGTCCTTGTTCGTCTGCGGATGAGACCTTTCATCGAGGTCCTGAGGCCCGCACGTAGGAATCCGGAATCCGGTCGCTGGGCAGTCAGCTACATTGTGACTCAGCGTGTTGGCTCCCGCTACTCCGCAGTGTTGCAGCCCTCCGGTTGTCCTTTCATCTCCTGAAGGCACCGATATCCGAGCCGGAGGCGGTGGAGAATGACTTCCTGGGCCCTGGAGAGTTGCACTCCAGGGGTCAGCCGTTTTTATGCTGTGGCACCATGATTCCACCGAGCTGAGGGCCTCTGGGCTGTCAGCCTCCTGTGTGCTTGCAGCTCCCTCTTGGCCATCGTTCTCGCTGCAACTGCCGAGATCTCTGTCCGGCTCGGGAGGGAGGACGCCAATCCCGCCGTCCATGGCTCCTGTGGCTGCTCTTCTAGCCACCCTGTTTGCAGCTTTGTTCCCTTGCCAGAAACAGATATATAGATATATATATATATATATATATATATATATATATATATATATATATATATATATATATGGGTAGTCACCCATGGTGCGTAATTATATGATTAAGTTAGACTGGGTCAAGCAGGGTCGCACTGTCATAGGTGTGCGTGGCTAGCGCGTCAGGTCTAGTCGAGTGGGCGAGACAACGTGCGCTCCACGCCGTTTGGTTTTCATAGTAGTTTGTACAAGACTGTATTAGAAGTGAAGTAGAAACGATAGGCATTATACACAGGAACAAAGCGACGACGGACGAATGGAATAGGGTAGAGAGGGGAAGTTGCTTGTCAGATGAGATTATTTGGATTAATAGACAAAGATGTCGCAACCAATGTTGCTAGCACGTTCTGCCACTTATTTTACAAAGACGAAGACT
Organism: Oratosquilla oratoria; assembly: GCF_046742065.1. NCBI lineage: Eukaryota > Metazoa > Arthropoda > Malacostraca > Stomatopoda > Squillidae > Oratosquilla > Oratosquilla oratoria. The sequence continues at coordinate 50,467,002 of NC_134792.1, read as the reverse complement.
AGTGCCTTCTCAGAGATATACTCAATATCTCTCTTCATCCCCAACAGAGGGACACATTCCTATAATCTGTCACTTGGTCCCTGGACTTGTTAGTTATTTGGGTCTACCAGGCGACTGTATCAAGTTTTCGGAATGATGCGCGATTCTAGTAAAAGAACACTGAAACTATAAGCTAAAATGACTCGAGACGGTTAGAGAAAGTTAATTCTAAACTTCAGTAACTTCTAGAGAGTTTTTCAGTCACTAGCTTGAATACAAATACATATACAACAAACTGTTAACCCACGTGTACAAAAGCGTACCACTATTTCACAACTTTAATCATCCTTCGACACTAGTTGAAGAGCTAGTTAGGGTTGGTGCGCAGTGTTCGTAGGAGAATCTTGATTCTTAAGGTAAATTCTCAAGCTAAACTATATCTAAACACGTTTATATGCATGAAGTATCATTGAGAAAGGGAGAAAGGTTGGAAAAAAGTTGGATTAAGAAAACGAGCAAATGAGTGAATAAACAAGAGAGAAAGAGAAACAGAGCGAGAGGGAGAGAGAAAGAGAGAGACAGAAGTGTGCGTTTTACTGTCTAGCTTTACATATGCACATACACGCATATATACTGTACATACACATGTTCATACATACGTACACACATATATACATACATATAAACATATACATAAACATGTACACAAATACACACACACACATATATATATATATATATATATATATATATGTGTGTGTGTGTGTGTGTGTGTGTGTGTGTGTGTGCGCGTGTGTGTAATATCTATTTTCAAACAGTATATATAACTTTACATATTTGTATAAAGTGTGAATACATGTTGATAGAACGAAAAGGTCAGAAGTTAGTAGGAAAGTAGGACACACATATACATATATGATTTCATGGTATATATTATCATAGTTCAACTACACATTTTTTCAACGCTGTGAGCGGTGTCTATACTGGGAAAAAAAAAAAAACATAAAACACACCTCCCAAGCGAAGCACTATATATTGGAATTAATATTTGTAACATTTTAAACGCTGGGAGAGGCTTCTATCACGGCAACACATTCGCTCTGGTAACAAAGTCATGACCTCCGCATCATTCATAGACAGCCGTCCGCTGAGGTTTTTTCCAAACACGGAAATATATCTATTGAGGCTTCACTCACAGCCGCATGCACAGATGGAACTCGTCATCACTAAACGTGTGTTTACTTGCACACAACTATGGAATCACATCAAGCAAACCCGCCAATTGCAAAGCCATTATCTGACACAAACTTTTGCCCCTTTTTTTTCAGCGAATGCGGCAGAGAAAAAGTGCGAATATGGTCTGATAAATTGAGAAAAAATAGAGCAATATTTACTGTGGCTGACATACAAAAGAGAACTGTCAGCCCCACACACGGGGGCAGTACACTAACAAACCGCCGGCTCGCCCGGAGGGAGAGAAAAAAAAAAAAAAAAAAAAAAAAAAATCGAAAATGGAAATGGCCAGAGTAAAAACAGGGGCGAGTAAAAAGTGGTAAGGAAGACGAAAAAAAGTGGGGGGAAACGAAGGAGAAAAAGTGTTGACAGGAAAAATACGAATACGATGAAGAACAAGAGAAGAAAACAGTGAGGATAGCAGAAACAGAAAACAAAGATGAGAGAAGGAAGATGGGAATTCACTAAAATGAAAAAATAAACAAATAAACGGAAATCTCGAACATTGGACGAGAGAAAATAAAAAACAGAAAAAGGGACGCGGAAGAGAATATAATAAAGAGAGAAACAGACAGAGAATAATCAAAGAATCTCATAAGAAGTGAAGAGAGACAGGAAAATAGAACGAGTGTTTTTGTGCGCGAGCCTTCTCCTCCAGTCACTGTCAGGACCGTTTCATCAGATCATCCTTTCCGTTCCATCTATTTAGGTTTTCTTTCTTTTTTATTCGTTTGTTTCATGTCTCTTTATCACTGCATATGGATCATCTGTAGGACTTTAATCAACAACCGCCCTTCCCAAGTCCCGTCCCTATATATATATATATATATGTATATATATATATATATATATATATATATATATATACTGTATATATATATATATACTGTATATATATATATATATATATATGTGTGTGTGTGTGTGTGTGTGTGTGTGTGTATGATTTGACGTCATAAACTCCCCACTCTCGGAATGCTTGGATTGTACCCCTTATAGACGACTTTGTAGTGTAGAATCTAATGACCCATGTCCTTGGTTCAACTTCGCCGGTGGCTGGGTTTGAACCGCCATCCCCTCGACCTTCGCCGCAAGTAACGACGCCCTAAACCGCTCGGCCAGTTTTCTTAGTTTGCCAATGCAAATTTGTTGAATGCGCGTCGTAAATCCTTCATTTTTGCTGCAAATACTTTTCTTTATACACAACTCGACGCTACAAAACCCTCTGTGAGGGGTAGCGTCCTAGCCTCCTGATAGGGGGGGGGGTGTGTGACGTTAAACCACATCACAACTCGACTTCTTAACCATTAATCAACATAGATTTCGATCAGGGCTTATGAATATTAATATCATTCTGAACTTGTATAATGTGCTTACCACCATCTCGCTTCCGAAGGTCAATTAATGTAAGCAGAGGATTTTCTATATTTATACTGTCACCATTACTATCACTACAATTACCATCACCATTATCATCACCATTATTATCACTATTATCACCATAAAAAATATTATCAATGATTTACGATTTTATTTGTTGATTAATAAACTCTACGCCAAAACTATCGTCATTTTCATTTCTGCCGTGTTCACATTTACCTATACTCTTATATATAATATCTTTCAGAAACGATTTCAACTTCCATTATTCTTATCTTGCGTTTTGTTTATCTTGACCAAATTGCTTGAGGCATTATGACGCACTAATGATCTTGCTCCTGTTCTCTAACTATTTTGGTTGAACAAACAAAAGAAAATAGAAAGAACTTCAGACTTATTCCACGTCTCGTTTTCTTCTCGAGTTTATTTCTGGTCTTCCATCCAAGTTTGCAACGAAGAACTATGGTTCTTTGTATCACAGCATACACAACTTCCCTAAACGTAATTTCAAGTCTGTAAATTACACCATGAACAAGTTGTTTTAGCTGATCTGCTAAATAATCTTAATAAGCATACGTGGTAAAAAAAATTATTGGTAACAGAAATTCTCCACTAGCTTTGCACTTTATACAATCACAGTTAAGGAAAAATTAAGCACTTTCCATTTTTTATTTTCTCTAGTATGTAAATGGCTATACGCTGCAGAATGAATCATTTCCAGGCCACTACTTTCGTATCACGTTTTATCACTTTCCGTCAATATCAACTCATTTCTATTGTTACGTTTCATGATAACATCCGGTCATTATCTCGTTTGATGATAACCTTAATTACAAATCCACCAATCTGCTTTTGTTTAAAAAAGTTAAAATGGAAGTTCCGGTGCAAAAATAAATAAAAAATAAATAAAAAATAAATAAATAAATAAAATAAATGAAAAATAAAATAAATAATAATAGAAAAATAAAAAATAAAATAAATAATAATAAACAAATAGAAAATAATAAATAAATAAAAATAAATAAATAAAACAGAATTAATAGAAAAAATAAACAAATAAAAAATAAATACAAAAAAGGGGGAGTCAGGAAGAATGACAGAAAAATATATGTTGGTGAGTTTCAGTTGCCATTTCACGCACTTATTCTTTTCATAGCCATCTCGTTCTCATTTTTTTTCCTCTTTTATTTACTTCTTTCCATTATGTTACACTATTATGTGTTTGGTTCGTTCTCACTCTTCGCTGTGAAAACTTCTTAAGAGCTAATTGCTCCCTCCTTGCTTTCATGTGAATATACGTTTATTACTTTTTTGCTTCTTGAATGCATTTGCTCGAGTACACACCTTTTCGTAAATGTTCGCGCGTATGTTTGTGTGTGAGTGCGTTTGCGTGCGTGTGCGCGCGCGTATGTTATGGACCAAAAGGTCTCCTGTCGGCATGCTCTTCTTTTGGAATCCTTTGTAAAATCCTCTCTCTCTCTCTACGTATGTATGTGTGTGTGTGTGTATATGCGTGTGTGTTTGTGTATGTGTGTATGTGTATATGCGTGTGTGTTTGTGTATGTGTGTATGTGTATATGCGTGTGTGTAAGTGTATGTATGTGTATATGTGTGTGCGTGTGTATGTGTGCGTGTGTTTGCGTGTCATGTGTGCGTGCGTTTACGTTAGCAGTATCGTCAATGCAACTTCATACATTCATGTTTGTGAACACGTGCATTTGTGCAAGCGTGTGTGCGTGCCGCTTGTGCACATGCTTATGTGCGTGCACACGTTTGCCTGCGGCCGTGCGCACGTTTGCATATGGCCGGTGTCCAGGGCTGAAATAATTTCAGTATCGCAGCGCTGCGGGGTGTTACTCCAACCCTCATGGGCGGAGAGTTGTGTGTGTGTGTGTGTGTGTGTGTGTGTGTGTGTGTGTGTGTGTGTGTGTGTGTGTGTGCGTGTAGGGTCCCAGTGTTACCCATAGATCGGTCATACGAGCTCTGAGCTCTCATCCGGGAGGTTAATAAATGTCGATCACGAGTCCAACACGTGATCCAAGATCATGGTGAATCACACTATCCGCCACGTCTTGTTGTTAATTATAGCAAAGTCTCCCTTATGAGTCATTAGACTCGAACGGTTATGAAAGTAGTTTAACTAGCGGGGCAGATGGCGGTTGTCGTATGAAGTTCTGGCTGTTGTCGCCGGATGATTTTTATTAAGCTAAATCAATTTGCAAACTTAGCCTGGCCCCATTTTTCGGCGCTGTCGCAATGTGACACCGGCATAAGTGTATGAGAGTTACCGGCACATAAAGTAATCTAATTGTTTTAGTAAAAAAAGATGAATAAATAAAGAGAGAGAGAGAGAGAGAGAGAGAGAGAGAGAGAGAGAGAGAGAGAGAGAGAGAGAGAGAGAGAGAGAGAGGTTTGCAGACAATTTTTTTTATAGAAACTCTTTTTGTATCAGACATAATTCTATTTGTAAAAGAGTCATTTGTTACTAATGTTTTCAGACACCAGCACCACTGCTATATGTAGTCATATTCTACACTTTAGCTTCTTTAACCAACAATCATTTTGGTCATTTAAGAAATAGTGTACTTTATGTTCTCTACCGCTGTTAATAATGCCTTGAAGTTTTTAACAATGGTCACCGTGAATGACAACAGACCTGAATAATATTCTTGCCAAAATACTCAACTCCAGAACCAATAGAGTTTCAGATTTGTGAGACATCGCGATCTCCATGTCTATGTTCTATATTTCCACGAATTATATGTATAGCCTTACAAATGTAATTTTCAATATCAAAACTCTGAATCCATTGCTTTAGTAATGAGAAACAGTATTTCTAAATCATTTGTAAGGTTTTTGCTATGCTCCTAGACGAATGCAAAGCAGCAACCTACGTTTCCAATTAGCGGAGAGTAACAGCCTTTAAATGCATCACTAAATAGTACTAACTGTGCTATCCAAAACCACTTCCTACTTCACATGATTCCAATAATTTCTAAAAACAGCTTTTATAATCGCAAAATCACATGACAACCGGTGTTTACCTTTCCCGATGTACAACTACCACTTGTGTGTCACACAAGCGGGCCCCGGAAGAAGGATAATCCCATCTCGCAATGCGTCACCAGGGCATGGAGCTCCAATAAATCATCTGTTAAACAATCCGCATCTTCCAGTAAACCGGAAGCTTAGCTGGAACCAGCACAAGGCCGCGAATTCCAACTGCACAAAATTTCTAATAACACATCTTAGTATCTCCCTCTGTATATACGTTATTGTCTTCCTATTTTATGTATGTACCTGCTGAAGAGGATCACACTCAGTGGTCGAAATATACGGTTTACTCGGATCTCAGATTATCTTTCTCCAAAAATTGGTCCAAGTTTTATTCTATTCGTGTGCTATTCCATCTACGTCATTTAACATTAACTTTTTTACCACGGGACTATTAAAAACTGCAATTTTTCTTGTGACTTCGAGATATACGAATAACCTCAATGAACACAAAACTAGATTTTTTTGATAGAAGGATCCTATATTATAGCAATAGCACACGAACCAAGTATGTTTACCTCAGAAGGAAGGTATTGGCAGCGCCCCAAAATTATTATGTCACTTTGGCCACAACGCTGTTTCCATCGGCAAATGCGTCATCATTGACTATGCCACTCAGATATAGGTGATACATGTCTGAATCAATCTCGTCAATCATCAACACCGATTCCATCAACCCGGCCACAAATCTAGCAGACTGTTATAGATTTATTTATCCAAAGAAAGTTTTTGAGTTGGAATAGCTAAAATATCATGACTATTTTTATTTTCGATTTTGTGGCATAACTGACAATATTTTGCTTTTATAACTGCCAGCCACTTCCATTCAGTTTTAAACTTGTTCCTCTATTGTTGGTTTAATTTCATACAGAGTGTGTTCGTACGTGCAATTATCTTGTTACTAGAGCCTCATTATGGCTAGAATCAGAATATTTAGCCTATAACCTTCGTGGTCATGTTTGAAAAAATAAATAAATAAATAAAAATAAGATAAAATTAAATAAACCAAAATAAACAAGTCCATGACTTGAAACAGTTACTGCCAGTTCCTGGCTTTACTTCATTACGATGACGTCACCTAAGCTTGCAAAAACCATCTGATGTTAACTAGGGTAGAATCTTGAGAGTATTGTAACATACCGAAGGGGATTAAGTTCGTAACTCGAACGTAAATTTTAAACTAATACGCTGATCCACCCCTATGCAATTACCATATTCACCATCACCATACCACACTGTCTCCACATTCGTATTTCCTCGTTGTATAATTCTTCAACTTCACCTGGAATCCAGTAATTAGTAACGATAAGATAGATATCCCTATATCTTTTATCATGTCTATTGTAATGACTTAAAAAGGCCCTAAAACCTTACCTTTTAAGGCCACATGGGGGTTTCCTCTATGGCTTGACCTTTTTACCTTTGCGTAACCTTTAAAATAAATTGCATGTCTTAAGAAACCCCTGCGCAAAAAACAAACATATCTTTCTCATTTTATTTTCATCGTAATCATAGATTAGATAGGATGATGTCTACATTACATTATTACAATAACCAAGAATATGTCGTGCATGTTTGATTATATTACGTTTATGAAATTAAATAAAAAATCAAAAGTGCATTAGCTTATCTCACTTGTTCTCGCGTAACCCTTAGGGACCTTTTGCGGAACCTTAGGGACCTATTGCGGAACCCTTAGGGACCCTTTGCGGAACCTTAGGGTTCCGGGGATCCCTGGTTGAGAAACGCTGCCTTAACCCATCTGTCATCATCAAACTGAAGCATCACATTCGTAATTCACTATCAACGCCACTCTGCGTTCAAATCCCCAAGCGAATTAATTCATTCCTGCTTGTCACTGGCGTATTATTCAATCAATCAATCAACCGGTCAGTCAATCAATCAATCATCCACCCAATGAGTACTAACAAAGCAACAGCACATCCCCGCACTCACCCTTCACCTCTACTCACGAAGATTGTCCCTGACAAGGTCCCATGTGGATTCATGATTCATATAAATCATTTTCAGGTTTACACAATCTAGTCATGGCAGCCATGTCCTATGTGTGTATTCCCTCAACACGTAGATATTGGGTTGTCTTCATCGGAGATTACTTTATAGCAACGTTTCTTGACCCTTGGGTCGCCAAGCCATTTGAATGGGTCACCAAGGAATTGAGGTCTTATTATTCCCCCAATATTTCTATTCAAAATAAGATCAAAGTACTAATTCTGATTGTAGAATCCTGAAGTCATTATCTAAGGTTAAGCAAAACATTGAGACTGACGATTTGAGGTGAAAAAAACTACCAACATCTACTCTTGCCTTTTAATTGTTTATGAAGGTGAGGGTCGCCGTGGTTGATCGGACAAGATTTTTGTTTAAAAAAAAAAAAAAAAAAAAAAAAAATATATATATATATATATATATATATAAATTATATATATACATATATATATATATAAATATATATATATATACATATATATATATATAATATATATATATATACATATATATATAATATATATATATATATACATATATATATAATATATATATTATATATATATATATATATATATATATAGAGAGAAAGAGGGAGGGGGGGCAGGGTCCGTAAAGCAGACGACGTGACTGTGCCTGACATAGCTCTCGATGATTCAGCAGATTACTAGGTACACCATCACTCGCAAACATTATATCACACAACTGGTGATGACATTATCCACAGGCAATGATTTACAGCCATGATATAACCACCTTTCTCATTTGATTAACATAATCGAAATTACTTCCATTACTGAAAATGAAACCAATCACTTCAATAACTCGCAGGTAAATTTCAAATACCGGTATAGATTTTGATATTTCATCAATCATTTCTATAGTTTAACACATGAGCTTTGTACTTACAGGAACTTCAATCACGTCAACACCACCGAGACAGCCGTTTATATAAGAACATAAGAATGAAGGAGACTGCAAGAGACCATAAGGCCTACACTAGGCAGTTCCGCGTCCATGACCACCTGTCATCCCCATCCACAAAGTTGTCTAACCGTTTCTTAAAACAACTGATAGTGTCTGCGAATACTACAGGGTTACCAAGTCCAAGTTTAAGTCACGGCGTTTAACTGGACGTTTTACAATAACCTTTTCTTTGTTGAGGGATATTTTTCCAATTAATGCGACCATCACTAGTTATTCTATTCATTTTTGTATCATCTTGGGTAGCGATGAGATCACACCGAAAGGTATTTCTCCATATAATGTAACCATTGCCAGCCTATTTCATTCAGCTGTGTCTAACCATTTTGGCTGTAAAGGAAGCCCCTACCATACTGAGGACCATTTTATACATTCTGTCAAATTCAATAAAATCTAATTCATATGCTTGTTACTACTTTGGCGATGAAGGGGTCAAACTCATTTTTATTAGGTGTTAGGAATAGACAAAGGATTGAGGAGAGTGGTGCAGAGAAAAATCCAGGATGTCACAGTACTTTTATTCTTTTACGTTTCGAAAATGGATTATACTATGAAGAGGACTCTGTCGAAACGTAAAAGAATAAAAGTACTTTTGCGATATCCTCCATTTTTCTCTACACCACTCTCCTTAATAAATTCTATTATCTATTAAGCGGCATTGGTCATCGTATTCAGCCTACCGGAAGACAGATTCATTTCATTACTTGATACCACATTAACATGCAGAGCTGTTATTTCAACATAACATTTTCCAGGCCAACGCCGGATAATTTCATTCATCGATGGGAACAACGCTGAGAGACCAAAAGAGAGCAAGTAGGGTGAGAGAGCAGACTAGAGTGAAAGATATTGTGGAGGCGGTGAAAGAGAGGAAGTGGAATTGAGCAGGTCAGTTAGCGCGAACGCCTGACGAGCGATGGAGCAAGTGTGTTACTAAGTGGACGCCCCGAGATGGGAAGCGTGGAGGAGGGAGACCAGACAGAAGGTGGAGAGATGAGATAGAAAAGTTTGAAAGAGTGACGTGGCGGAGGTTGATGCGGTCGTGTGAATCATGGAATTCTATGAAAAGGACCTTGTTCAGCAGTGGACTCAGGATGGCTGATTTGATTGAACCTCGTTATGGGACCAAAAGGTCTCCTAATTACATACTTTATCATTACAACTATTCATCAAATGATTAAAGGTTATATTGTCTTACCGATTAAACCACTCTGACTGACGGTTTTCATTTTCCAAATACAATCGATTTTAATCAACTTGGGGCTCTCTTTTCCAAGAAGTGTGAATGAGATTGTCTTCATCAAGTCGTAACTTATTTTCTATGTAACATGTTCTTAGTTCAATGAACAATTTAGCTTTGATTAAACCAAAACCAGTAAAGAGTGTCATTATCTAGCGAAAGTAAATCGTAACAATAATTATCGACTTTATAATATATATTTTCTGTGACATCGTCCCACCTGAAGAAAATATCTTGGTGCATCTATTTATGGAAACTACATTTTCGAAATTGTTCAACAGTCTCAACTCTTTTGGTACAAAGGAGGTTCCCCTCAGTGGATGAAATCCCCTGATGTCAGCCAGAATAATGTCATAACATGAAGCCAACTTCCAAACAGGGTAATCGAAATCTTAACCCTTTGGGCAGTGAAGGCGTTTTCTTTAGATAAATCTGGAGAAGTAAGCCATAATAGTTTTAACTGTAGGTCAGACACACGCAAATGGTTTACAGCTTAATTACATGATTACCATCTCCCCTTGCCCGCTCTGGAGTAATTAGAGAAGACAAGCAGAAAATCCTTCGGGCCGCGTCATTATACTGTACAACCCATTCAAAACTACTCTTCACATATCTTTTGTCCTCTCCCTTCCCTACTCAACAGACATTACCTTTTTCCTAAGTCCCCCTTCACTCCATCTATCTATCCCATTCTCGGTCTTCCCCTCAAGTTCACTCCACCCACATTTGCTTTCCACACTCTTCGCTAGTCTTCCTTTAATCACTCTCTCTATATGCCCAAACCACCCAAGTATTATTTGATCATCCCTAGTGCCTATTCTCTTTCCGTTCCCGCTCTCCTCTTCACCTCCTCATTTCGCACTCTATCCATCCTCGTAACCCCACTATATTTCATGAACACTTCCTCTCACGCATATCAAAATTCTTCCTCTCTTCCTCCCTTAAATTCCAATTTTCTGTCGCATACGGCGTCCATCCCCATCCATCCATTTCTCATGACATCTTTCATCCCTCCTTCGATCTACACTTTACCTCCCCACCCACACCTCCATCACCTGCTGCATGTGACCTTAAATACTTAAAACTCTCCAATTCCTCCCTTTCTTTATTGAAAATTCAATTGTAACTCACTGCCATCGTCTACCATAGTACATCTCATGACATACCCTCCCGAACCCTCTCCTATGAACCATCCACGAGAGTAGTGTCATCAGCAAACAACAACTGGCTCACCTTCCACCCATCAACTCTCACCTTCTCAAAACCCATTCCTAGAACATGTAAACTATTTCCTTTCACTATTTCCTTTCACTATGGTCAAGCTATTGTAGTTTCCAACAAAAAAACGTACAAATTGTAGTAACAGTGAAAACTATTGCATTATCGTCACCATGATCATCAATACGTCCAACATATTCATAACTATATAAAAACATACAAGTAAAAAACAAATAAATAAATAAAAATAAATAAAAATGAAATAAATAATATATATATATATATATATATATATATATACATATATATATATATATACACATGCGCACAAGTATTCAAATACATAACTTGAAGTTAGCTCTAGCCCTACCATTGATTCTTTTACCATTAATAATTCTAACACCAATACGTCGTCAATACTTACACGAATAAACATCAATGTAATGCTACCAACATCAATATCAGCACATTTACAATTATAACAACTTCTACATCATGGTTTACATCAGCCAAAATGTGCGACCTCACTGCGCCATCACTTTTGTCGTTACTACTGATAATAAATGCATAATCTAATTAAAGTTCCGATATAGTTCCAGGTCTGTTTCTTTTCTTTTCTCCATCTTTCTACTTATCATTCTTTTACAATGATCTCCCCCTCCATACACGACTACTTATGCAAGGTAGCAAAACGACGAACAGTCCGTGTTGCTTATCTATGCATTATGGTTTGTATATTTCAGCATACCAATTATCATACGAGTGCCCGGAAAGGGCAACATGTCGTCTTATGACGTTCTGTTCGGGAGACGTCCATCGGAGGCGTAAAATCCCAAAGCAAATAAATAATTCGCTTTGGTCCTTCCTTGTCTCAGGACCGAGTCATCATCGTAAGAGTTGCATACAACCACACTATCGTCATCACAACAAATGCTAGGTCACCACCATTTTCGCCACAATAGCCACCACCGCTAACTTCATCACAACTACCATAACCATAATCACCACTTGCACCAGAACTACCACCACAACTTTCACCGTCATCAACACCACTGCCAACACAACTGACTCCATTGTTACGATCACCACAGACATCAAAAGAACACCAAGAATACTGGAAGTGTCTTCCCCATACACAAAGTAAGCCCCAAGACGCCTCCTCCTTCCCTCGCAGTGCAGAGAACTATCACCCTAACACTCGACTTCCCTCATAAAACGAGCCGAATTCCGGTTCCTTCTAGGGAGACCCCAGTCATCCAATATCTTGTGGCGTTTCCCCCTTTGTTACTGCAGTCATCCACTCAAGGAATGACACGTCTCCCCCCAGTGCACTTGACAGTATCGTAGCAGACGTATCCAACCATTCGAGAATAAACTATACCTTCTGAAATCTCACATGTATTCATTAATCTTGAATTTATGAATATTTCTACGACATGATTTGTGACGTCATTCCATGTCGCGCTAACGCAAAGGATGGTTACTAAACCCTGCAGCTTGATATCATGTTATTGTAAAACAGCTTATATCGGATGGTTGTACTCGTTTATATTCTATCAGTGATTAACAACTACAACATGGTTCGTTAAGCAATAACATGTTACTGTCGAACAACGATATAATATATAATAAATACTGCATTGCCACAACTTCGACACAAACCTCAGTTCAGTCGTGTCTCTAAGTTTTTGCAGCTAATGTATACTTTACACATGTAACTCAATAAGAGTATATCATATTTTAGAGAAAAAATATACTAGTTGGGCTTCAAGAGGCATTGACCAACCTCTAATAGTGTGTAGGCAATATACATTTTGTGAATAGACAGCATTTAAGAGGACCGTCAAATAATTTTAAATTCACTGTATTATACATACATGCATATATACATACATATACATATATATATATATATAGAGAGAGAGAGAGACAGAGAGAGAGTTAAATGTGGATGAATGGATAATGTGTGTCGGGATTAAAATAAAAACAAATTAAGGTTAGAGACGAACGACGAGCCATGGTCACAACGAGGAAGGCGACATTAATAGCAACTGCAGCCATGTCCACTGTCACATCATAAAAACATCAATAATTCTATAGGTACGATAGCGATTTTTTTTTTTTTTTTTTTTTTTTTTTTTTTTTTTTTTACAAAAAGGTGTATCCACTGCTCTGTGGAGGAAAAAAAAATTTAAAATGTCACATAACCAATTACAGTAAATTTAACTTCTTTTTCCATATCAATATGTTTGTTAATTGTGAGACAATACCTCCCAAAGTTAACAGAAGCTACACAGAAGTGGTAGCGGCACCTGCCCAGCGACCCACCTGGAAAGGCCCGAACGAAGAGTCCAGGAATTTGATTATCCAGCAAATGGCGACGCCTGATTGGCTGTCACAGGGTCAAGCTTCCAATTACACAAAGAAGGAAAGACCGAACAAGGAAAAGGTAACTATGTATTTAACTATCTGTTTCCCTATCAATTTATATATCTATACATCTGTCTACTCGTTTGTTCATCTATTAATCGATTAATTGACTTACCTATTTAGTTATTATTTCATTTACTTATGTTTGTTTACTCCTCATATACTAGTCTAAGTTTCTCTAATCATTTAGTAATAGTAGGAATGGTGGTAATAGTAAAAGAATATGTAAAAGTGGTATTGATAGTAGTAGTAGTAGTGATAGTAGTAGTAGTAGTAATAGTAGTAGTAATAGTAGTAGTAATAGTAGTAGTAATACTAGTAGTAGTAATAGTAGTAGTGATAGTAGTAGTAATATTGATAGAAGTAGTAGTAGTTATAGTCGTAGTAATAGAAAATGTAGTGATTGATGATGATGATGATGATGATATTACTAGTAGTAGTGGTAGTAACAGCAGCAGTAGTAGTACCGGCAGTAGCAGTAGCAGTAGTAGTAGTATAAACAAAAGCAATATAGTAGTATCAATAATACAGTTTTATTTGCTGTTACTCTTTCACTATTTTCGAAAGAAAAAAGAAGCAAAATCTAAACAGCTTTATTAACAGCTTGATTGATGACTTTGTCTAGCGTATAATGAATGATTTAGAAAAAAAAAAATAAGCGCAAGTAATAAATTCGAATTTTAACACCGACATTGAAACTACCTAAACAATAATTTCAAGATAATTATAAATACCTAGGAAAGAATTTCAAGAACAATTGGGTTACCATAGAAAGATGTTCTAGAACCTTTTAATCACCCAAGAAATAATTCCAAGATATTACATACTTAGGAAAGAATTTCTAGAACAATTTGTTTATCCTAGAAGGATTTTCTAGGACCTCATCCTGGACAGAAAATTCCAAGAACAATCGAGCTTCTAGCTTTTCTTTCCAATCATACGAACCAGAGTTTTAGAAACGCGAAAAGATTCCAAACAGAAAATGAGACGAAGAAAAGATAAATCTTTTAGGAAAGCTAAAACCAGAGAAGACGTGGACATTGGCACATAGAGGAGGACCAATCACAACCAATATACAGACCTGAAAGGCGAGACACTGAAAGAAAGGAAACAAGAAGAAGAGGAGGAGGAGGAATAAAATGGAAGGCGAGGAGAACGAAGAAAGATATGCGACGAGATGAGAACTGTAGTATTTGTTGGAAGCCTCGGCCGCTCACGCTGAAGCCGCAACTGGAAAACGGAAGAGAAAGAGGAAGTCGGGACCATTCCTTAAGGAATACACAAAGGAGGGGAAGATGGTATGGTATGGTTTATTATGGTATAATATGACATGGTATTGATTGGTATGGTATGATATAGTACTTTATGGGATGTTATGGCATTAAATCTCTTGTCATGAAATGGTATGGTATGGCACGGCATCTCATGATACGTTATAGTATGGTATGTTATGGTATAGCATTCTATATATGGTATGTTGTCTTGCGGTATGGTATTGTTTGTTATATACAGAAGAGGAAAGGAAGATGAAGGAAAGGTGAGGAGATGGAAAGAGAGCTTGAAAATGAGTATATTTAACAAAACTGTTATGTATTTGATACTCGAAATCTGCCAAGTTATTGAAACAGAACTAAGTAAAGGAAAATAAATCTTGATTCTGACTGTTCTCGCCTTTCATAAGTAAACTTATATTCAGACATTGAATCTAATCTTTAGTTACCTGCTTCAACGAGGAATTTTACACACGTATATATGAATATTAGTCTTCAAATATTAACTTTTTATTTTGCAACCTGATTGTATAAAAATATTTATAGTTTGTTTTCTTAAGATACTTTGTGACATTCAACCTACAGCATGGAAAAAGAGAAATAGGAGGAAGTGATTAGTTTTGGCTTAACGAGTAAATTGTGGAAGAGTGGAGGAAGGAAGGAAGGAAGGAAGGAAGGAAGGAGGGAAAAGAGAGAGGAGGGAAAAGAGAGAGAAAAAGAGAAAGAGAGAGATTTATGAAATTTTTTGGCTCGAAGGCCAAGCGCCGGAGCCGGTAGGCCATTCAGCGCGAAAGAGAGACAGAGACAGAGAGAGAGAGAGAGAGAGAGAAAGAGAGAGAGAGGGAGAGAGAAAAAGGGAGAGAGAGAGAGGGAGAGAGAGAGAGAGAGAGAGAGAGAGAGAGAGAAAATAAAACAAATGAACCCAAGTACAACGTCAGGTGTGGAAGAGAAAGTGAAGAAATAGAAGGAAAGCCGAGAATAGCTGGAGGTAATTCAATATCAGAGAGCCTCTGGGCGAGATATGACAAACTAAGAAATGAAAGGAGAAAGAAACAAGATCAAATATATACCTTAATATCAGATGGCTTTTTGTCCCATATAAAGTATATACAAAACAAAAATACGCAAAATAGAATATAAAACATGGTAAGGGAAGGTAAGAAAACATAACGTGACTCAGGACACACAAAAAAAAAAAGAATATATATATATATATGATGTAAGCGGAATAGGAAACACAGGAGTCTTGGTCTTGAGTTTATTCCTGACTAGTTTCGCAGGTATGCTTTTTCAAAGGAATATGTGTACAAACGGGCTGTGGGCATTATATACATGGGGTGGACCTCACCACCTCTCCGAGTTACCATAGTTGGTGGCGAATGTGAACATCACATTGTGGCTCACGTAACAATGAAGACATTTTTACAATTAAATATGATAACACTAATACCAAAGAAATTATTAATAGAAAATGTAACAATA
Organism: Oratosquilla oratoria; assembly: GCF_046742065.1. Lineage (NCBI taxonomy): Eukaryota > Metazoa > Arthropoda > Malacostraca > Stomatopoda > Squillidae > Oratosquilla > Oratosquilla oratoria. Next base: position 50,450,721 of record NC_134792.1, on the reverse strand, counting down.
GTAATGATAACGATGAAGATAAATATTTAAATAATAATATTAACATTAATAACAAAAATGATAGTAGCAGTACAGGAAATAATAACAATAAAATAAAAGTAATAATAATAAAAACAATAAGAAATGATAATACTAATAACCAAGAAATGAAAATTATTAATATTAAATATGACAATAATGGTGAAAACAATGATAATAAAATATATATATATATATATATATATATATATATATACATATATACATATACCTCTGGGTATATTTGTTTTGCTTTTGTGATTAATTTAATCTTCCCTTTTAAAACTCCCCTGGGTTCATCTGAACTATTTCTAATTTCTTTGTAATTAATTTCATTTTCAACTTGTGGCTTCATCTATAAACTCTTTCCATCCCAAGGCAACTTACAATATTTTCCGACTTTCGCTTTTTTGGCGATCTTGGCATCACCTGTTGCATTCGCCACGTCACTGATACACCCTCACAACATTATTGGTGAAACTAAAATGGGTTCTGTGTTGTTCCATCACTACATTCTCTCCAATCAGTACTTTTAACATCCGTTTATTCTTTAGAAAATATAATATCCAATCCAATGTTCTTCCGTCTTACCTTTTTCAACTTTTATATTAATCTTTTGTGCAGAATCTTGTCAAAGACCTTTTCCAGGTCCAGGAAGACAAAGTCCACCCAGTTCAATCACTCATGCAGTACATCAGCCCTTCTTGAATAAAAACTTTACAGATGACTGTATTATTCTGAGTACAGGTTTGTGTTTAAGTGTGTGTGTGTGTGTGTGTGTGTGTGTGTGTGTGTGTGTGTGTGTGTGTGTGTGTGTGTGTGTGTGTGTGTGTGTGTGTGTGTGTGTGTGTGTGTGTGTGTATGTATGTGGTCGAGCGCGCGCGTGTACGTGCGTGTGTGTGTGTGTGTGTGTGTGTGTGTGTGTGTGTGTGTGTGTGTGTGTGTGTGTGTGTGTGTGTGTTTCTCGGTATATCTCAACACTAGAAATTTACTATTTTCGTTTAGTGTTTTCTCTCACTGATTATCTGATTCATATTAATGGAGCTGGCTTTTAAAGCACCTTTGGTTAAATTACCTTTAAAAAGCAATTACAACGTGTAATTAATCCAACTTTCCCCTTGCTATTAATATGATATTGCCGTCATCCTGAGCGTCCCTTGCCATAACTAGTTTGAATTTGGATTAACTTTTTAATGACAGATGAGGAGAGTGTCGCTCAATCCGATTCACCAAATAACCAAGTTAGGGGACATAACCGACGTTTTTTGTGGTTTGTTCAGAACGAAAATAGAACTGAATGCATTAAAGAACGGAAGAACGAATATCGCTTTTATGGGGTTTGGTGAGGTTTAATGTAGGTAACAATATTTGATTTACGTAATATTTGGTGCTCACATTGCATCTTGGGGGCGGACACACACACACACACACACACACACACACACACACACACACACTCAAGCATGCACATACACACGCACACAAACACACACATAAGCATACATCCACACACACACACACACACACACACACACAGACACACACATAAGCATACACACACGCACAAACAAGTAAACAAATGAACAAAATCAAACTAACGAGCAAACACAAAACACACACACACACACACACCAACTAACTAACTCCTTGCTCACGGGAGCGGGTGTAACTGGCCGTGCTGTGATGCTGTTCAGTCCTTGGGCAGAAATCGAACTTGGAGCGTTTAACTACAAGGTCATTTCGGTTCCACTTCACCACTGTGCGTGCCCCGTGTGACCGTGCGCGCGTGCGTGCGTGCGTGCGTGTGTGTGTGTGTGTGTGTGTGTGTTTAAAGGTGAGCTACGCTCGTGGTGTTCTGTTTCTGTATCTCGCAGCGTCTAAATTGTTCGTGTATGGTTCGTGTGCGTATTCGTATGGGTGTATTATTGTTAGTGTGTGTATGTGTGTCTGCATTTATCCACGTAGAACCTTGATTTAGTCCAGACTTTTTCAATACGAGTAATTCATTTTTAATGGGATATCAATCTTTATGACATTTTCCATGCAAAACATACCTACTAATATTTAAGAGACGAAAAATATAAACTGATATACATGGAAGAACCTGAAATACGGTTTGATTAAATCTGAAACGAAATTTCCAGAAAAAATGGATTGAATTCTCAGTTTACTGTGTTTTCGAAATCAATTTGCACCAAAAACAAATGAGCGTTCTGTCCTCTTCTGTATACAAGATTATGATTCCCTATGTGCAGTTCTGCCGCTTTCTGATGGAGATTCAACCTGATTTTAACGGAGCTGCATCTGATTAACATCCGTTTCACGTAAACCCACATTAAACAAGACAATTTATCTTTTTCGTTCTCCATAAATATTCTCGCAGTAATGGATTTAAATTGGACAAATTTAGATTTAAGAAGTAAATAGGCAAGAACTGGTTTACCAATAGCGGTTAACGAATGGAATTGACTTGTTAACCATGTAGTTAGTGAGCGCTAAAACAATAGATTGTTTTAAGAAAAGGTTAGACAGCTTCATGGATGGGGTTGAGAGGTGGTCATAGACACGGTACTGTCTAGTGTAGGCCTTATGGTCTCTTGCAGTCTCCTTCATTCTTAGGCTCTCAATCACCTTGCTTTCTGGAGGGTTTCTTTGACTTCTTCCGTATCATTCGCCTTCGGAACAACACTTACTCTTACTCTGTTGGCTGCCAGGCCGGACGGCCCTTCACCGCTTTCACTATGCCTCTCCAGATGGTTCTATTCTCTGCCGATTCTTTCCAGTCCTCTCTTGGTGCCACCCTCGGGTAAACTTACTACTATAATCGCTTTCAATAAGAAATTGTTCTGGGTGTGTCTTTGTTTTATGAATATATGTAGTACATTACAGTCCTATTTGTACGTACATATTAGTCTGTAATATGCATGTGCATATATTTGTTTATACATACATACACACACACACACACACACATATATATATATATATATATATATATATATATATATACATACACACAAGGGATTACAAAGGATTACAAAGGCGAAGCATGCCGACAGGAGACCTTTTGGTCCATAACTAGGTCGGATGCGGAAAAAATTATAACAATGATAAAAAAAATAATAATATAAATAATAATACATAAATACA